>NW_024963913.1:0-27217 GCF_019238085.1 Lagopus leucura
GGAGGAGGAGGAGGAGAAGGGGGGAAAGGGGTTGGGGGGGAAGGGGTCGGGGAGTTCCCTGTGGGACTGGGAGATGGGGGGAGGAGAGGGGGGGAGGCAGGGTTGAATGGTCCCTGTGGGACTGGGGGGGGAGCAGGACTGGGGGAAGGGAAGGGGGGGAATGTTGGGGGAGACTAGGAGGAGAGTTGAGAGGTCCCTGTGAGGCTGGGAGATGGGATGTGTGGGGCTGTGCCCCCCTGCTGTACCTGCTGCACCTGCTGCCTTCTCTTGCAGTCGATTATGTCATATAATGGTGGGGCCGTGATGGCCATGAGGGGGAAGAACTGCGTGGCCATCGCTGCCGACCGTCGCTTTGGGATCCAGGCACAGATGGTCACCACGGACTTCCAGAAGATTTTCCCTATGGGAGAAAGGCTGTACATTGGGCTGGCAGGTCTGGCCACGGACGTGCAGACGGTGTAAGTGGTGCTGTCCCAGCTGCGTGTCCCCAGGCTGAGCCTGGGAGAGGTTTATTGGCATGAACACCAATGGCAGCCTGTGCCACGTGTGTAAATTGAGGAGCGTAACAAGTGGCACCAGCACCCCTCTGGTCTCCCTTCACAGGGTTTTTTTGGGTTGTTCTGAGACAAATTGAAAGAGTCGAGTTTGGTTCACGCTGTGCTCACTTCTGACCTCACATGTATGTGCTGGAACGTTTCCCTGATTTTTGATTACTTGTGTTTATAAAACTCCTGCTCATGTTTGCCATACAGGAGTGGATTCTTTATTTTAAAAGTAAAACAGTGTGTGATTTAAGACCTCGTTGCTGCTAGGGATGAATAACTTCAAGTATAAAAGGGAATTGCACCTGGGGTTCCTGCCTGCCTCAGGAACGCATTGGGAGCAGCTGGTATCTCTGTGAGCAGCTCAGGCCTGGTGAAGATGACAGCAAAAGGAACCTGCTTGGGCCTTAATGCTGATGGTCCTCTCTTCTTGCAGAGCCCAGAGGCTGAAGTTCAGGCTGAACCTCTATGAGCTGAAGGAAGGGAGGCAGATCAAACCACAGACTTTTATGAGCATGGTTTCCAATCTGCTCTACGAGAGACGGTAACTCAAACTACTGAGTGCTGTTTGTGTGTTGGCAAAGGGTGCAGCTGATGGAGTTTGTCTGATTCTAAAGAGCTGGGAGGCTGAGGAAGGCTCCTTATAAAGGCTTGTTTTGACGTGGGAAAAAGGAAACGTTCATTTATTGACAATGTTATCTTCAGATTCCTTGCCAGATAATAATGAACTTTGTTAAAATACTCCACTTAGCAGTAAAATTTTATTCACTTTGCCACGTTAAAACAGCTGGGGGATGCTTCTAGATCAATCTGAAGGGTCCACCACCAGGAGTGCCTGTGGGATATTTTCCTTGTATGGACATTCACATGCGACTGGGAGCCTCTTCCAGGTGGTCGGACTGTTTTGAACTCTGTTTTTCTTCCCAGGTTTGGACCTTATTACACAGAACCGGTCATTGCTGGCCTGGACCCCATAACACACGAACCTTTCATCTGCTCCCTGGACCTGATTGGCTGCCCCATGATAACTGAGGACTTTGTGGTCAGCGGCACCTGCTCAGAGCAGATGTATGGCATGTGTGAGTCCCTCTGGGAGCCCGATATGGTGAGTGAGGCAAGCAGGTTCTGCCTGGATCCTGGGGTTCTGCCTCCTGCTGTTAGCTGGGGAAGCAGGGAGAAGGTTGGCTGAGCAGCTCCGTCCTTGGATGAGTTGGGAGCATAAAGGCTCACAGCAGCATCTCGATGGTGTTTTGGGGGTGTTGACAAAATCTGGTGGCTCAACATCCAGTTCTTAGACCAACTAAAACAGCTTCTCTTCTTCAGGAACCCGATCACCTCTTTGAAACGATCTCGCAGGCCATGTTGAATGCAGTGGACAGAGATGCCCTGTCTGGCATGGGGGTAGTAGTGCACATAATGTGAGTGCTGCTTTCTTTCCCTTCTGAACACAGGTAGAATTTCCCAGCCTGGGGGCTAAAATCAGTTGAGGGATTGGCTTCCCAGCTGTCTCCAGTCTTGTTCCTTTTCTACTCTTAGAGCAGAAAGCATTACTAAGTAGTTAGTTATTTCCCATGTATGCTTGCTGTTGCTACAACTGCAGCAGTTAACTCTAGAGTTCAACTCTCACTGCGTGTGGATTCTCTCACAGCATTCCCATCAGTGTTTGGCAGCATGATCTCTTCAGTGGAAGCAGCACTGAGCAAGAGAACGCTCTTTGCCACAGCAGGATGCAGGGTTAGCTTTCTGACTGCAGTCAGACTCTCATCAGATGCAGCTTATTTTGCTTGTGCTGCTGCTGCCTAGCACTGTTCCCAAGCATTGCTGCTGACTGAGCCTGCTCAGCTCCCCTGGGACACAGCAGCAGGAGGAGGGGGGTTGCTGAGCTCTGACAGCCACCTTTCATGATTCTGCATTGCACACTGCACCTTGTGAGGAAAACGATGATCAGTGTTTAACACTGATTTGCTAATAGTTTTCTCTGTCTCCCTCTTTAGTGAAAAAGACAAGATCACCACCCGGACTCTGAAGGCACGCATGGACTAACCCAGCACAGCTGTTCCTGTGTCTCTCAGCTCAGATTATGTGCAAATTTTTTAAAATAAAGCTCTCCATTGTGGTGAACTTTCCTTTGCTTGAGCCCTAACGGCAGGATTCAGTTCTTCTCTGTAAAGCTAGCAGGAGCAGCTCAGGTTTCACACACCAGCAGAGCTTATCTTTAAGCCACCTCTGCTCATCTTCCTCAGTCCACCTGTATGTGAGCATCAGCAGCATCTCCTCCTGCCAGCTCTGAGTGGTTCTCACGTGCAGCACATGGCAGAACCAGGCCTTGGCAGCACAGAGCTCTGCTCTAGCTGTGGTTAAAGCTCTGCTCCAGTTGTGGTTAATCCAGCACTGAAGATGACCAAACCTCCCCTGCAATACCAGCTGGGCAGCAGAACGCGCTGAAGAGGCCAGCAAGGAAGAACAACACGTACACAAAGTTCTGATTTTATTTTTCTCTGCTTGGAGACTCATCTCGTAACATGCATGCATTTCAAAACAGTAACAGTGTCTCAAACTGCTCCTAGCAAACAGACAAGCACAGAGGACTTCAAATTCCTATTTAAAAAACAGCAGTGAAAAAAAAAAACCCCGAACGCGTTATTGTTATTTTTTTGTTTGTTTTGTTTAGTCTCAATTTATTCACATTTGATTTCGGTTGCACTGATTGGCCCTGCTCACCCCCTCTCAGACCTGTGTTTCGCACTCCCTTGCCACAACTCGATCTGCTGCACTTTGCTTCGTGCAGCTGAGCGAGGAGCAGCGCAGGGTGCGAGCGATGAAAACCAAAACCGCCCTCAGCAACAGAAGTTGGTTCCCTGTGCTTTGCCATTGCTGTCCCGCAGGAAAAGAGCAAGGAGAATCAGCAGTGGCTGATGGAGATGCGGAGAGCAGCTCTGCAGGAGTAGGGCAAGGTGACAGCGAACCTGAAACGGTGCTGGGGAGGGGAGGAGATGCTGCTGTACCAGCGATCCATCTCAGATCGGTTGCACGGTGCCACAAACCGAGGCTTTGCACGCTGCTGAAGGGTTTGTGCCACCTCGGGGTGGGAGCTCTGCAGCTCGAAGGGAGGCCTCTAAAGACTGCATGGCAGTCACAGGACGGAGGCAGCTGCTCTGAGATGAAGACAATCCCTATTGAACACAGCCTGCAGCCACTAAACCACCGTCAGAGCTCACAGCTGGGGATGCAGGCTCTTCTCCCAGCTCACAAAGTACAACTCGAGTGCTTCAGTGCTCCTGCTGCTCATGGCACAGCAGCTGGAAGCCAGGATCCTCCAGCGTGGGGGGAGCACAGGAATGCAGGGAAGCAGAAGCGAAGAACCACGCCGAGTTCCACGTGAGGAACTTCACAATCGTGGCCTTTGTAAGGAACACTGGGTCCTCTGAGACGAGAAGGGAGGAGCATTCTGCTCCCTGCAGCAAGAACTGAGCTCCCACCGACGGCTCCTGCATTGCCACCAGCAGGCTGATCCCTGGGGCAGACCCACAGGTGGGTGCTCCCTGCTTCCCCCCCCTCCCAGCCCCCACTTTTGGGTGACCCATCCTATTCTTGAGCATCTTCTATTGCACCAACCGGGCAGCACAGCACTCAGCCATGCCCTGCTGCTGCGCTCTGCCTTCCCTCTCCCTTTTGCCCCAGGGCCTCTCTTTTAGGCAACCCAAAGCAGATTTCAGTGCTCACATTTCAACAGCATCAGAGCCATACTCTGAGAGCCCACCCTGCAGGCCCACCCCCAGCCCACCCTGCACTCTGTGGGGCACATCTACAGACACAGCTACCTACATCCAGCACACTACAACTAAACTCACACCAGCAACAGACAACAAACGAGCACGAGCAGCTGTAAAACCAGAATGGAACAGGCTAGGCTTTCTTAAATACTTGAGTTAAAAAAAAAAAAGTAATAAGAATAGCGACCTAAAATAAGGTTTAAAAACAAAAAGAACAAACAAAAACCCAAAGTCCCTTTTAAAAACAAAATATTTGCAGCTTCACCTTCTTGTTCTGGTAAGAAAAATACTGTCTCGAAACGAAAATTAGCATCTTGAACACAACGCTACCTCCCCCAATGTAAACAATGTACAAAACGCTCACGTTAAACGAAGTTACACACCTGGGTAACACAGCATTAAGGGAGAAAATGGCATTTCCTTACTGCAGGACACACAGCATGGCAACTCGACAAGGGGCAGAGCTGGGGAAGCGGGCTGAGCCACAGCCCTCCAGTTCAGTCCCAGCACGAGTTTTGCTGGAGAGGAGCAGCACAGCTCAGCGCCTGCAGCTCACAGGCCCCGCCCCCTCCGGCCCCCCATCCCCCCAACCCTCTCCTCTCCTTTTATATTATTATTATTATTATTTTATAAATACACGATTTAAAGATGATCGGTTTAAAAGGAGGCGGCTCGCGGCCCAGCAGAGCTCCCTGGGCCAAAGCTGCGGCTCCAATGCGGATTCTTCAAACCGTCCAGAATAAAAAGCAATGGATGTCAAATTCTTAAGGGATAGTAAACGTTAAGTGCTTATTTTCTTGCTTGCAAAGAGCTCAGCAACCAACAGAACACCCACAGCACGGCTGTGCCCCCCATCCTCCCTTTCGAAAGCGTTTTCCCAGCTGCACTCGTTCTGAGGCTGCCCCACAAATGGCCACAAAGGTCTGCGTCCCTCTGTGACCCCCGACGGTCATTTCTGACTCCGTGAGTGCCCTATTTACAGCGTGCCTCTATGGGCTGAAGCTCGAGGCCCTTGTGTCCCCCTTCCAAGCTGAGAGTGGTGGCACTCAGACTGCATCACAAGAACTGCCCGGATCCTGCATCCCATAGCAGAGCCAGGAGCCCACGGGGACACAGCTGGGATGCAATGAGCACCAGAGATCCCCCAAAAGGAGTGAGCCCTGCAGGGCGTTACAGCACGGGGCAGGCAGCCCAAAGAGCTTCATCCCAAAACAAAGGCATTTGTGAAAACAGTTCAAGGCAGATAAGCAACGCGTCGCGACGGCGAGTTTTGTTCAAGACGCCGAATCCTGCTGAGAAAGAAAACGAAGGAAGGAACCCAAAGGTCCATCAGCGTCGTGCAGTGCTGAGAATGGAGCCCACAGAAGCCTCAAAGCCTGGCTGGAGTTTAGGGGGGGAAAGGGGGGGGAGTGGGGGATGTATTCCCATCCTTCCATACTGCTCAGAGAGGAGCACACAGCCACAGCTCCGGGCACAATCACATCACCATGGCAAAAAACAAACCCACAACCCTCCATCAGGAAGCAAATCCAAGCATGCCTGCTGCAGACGGAGCGAATGAGGAAGACACAACGTTAGCTGGATGAACACTGAACTGCAGACACGAAGCTACGAACCAAAGAGACACAGCAACTCCCAACTGCGGTGCGTGGGGAAAGGTTCCAGGCAGTCAGGTGTTGTCCCACACCTACAGGGACACAGCTTTGCTTTTTTGTCCTTTCACATCATCTTCACAGCTGGCCGATGGTGCAGCACTCTGGGTCTGAGCACATCGCCATCCGATGTTGTTCAGCATCTCTTAGTGCTTCTCACATTGCTTTTTTAGGCTCCAGGAGCAAAGCCCTCTCTTAGTGATCATCTTTGGTAGATGTTCATTTCCCTCATCTTTCTTGTAAATCGAGTGCAGATACAAAAGAAAAAAACAAAAAACAACAACCAACATATTTTTGTTACTTAAATTAACCAAAAGATATAAAGTGTCCCAGTCTGAATTCACCTAAAGTTCAGCGACTCCTCCTTATCAGTGTCATATTTTCCATCCTCGAGACGGCGAGCGATTTTCCTTCCAATTCTTAGAGAGAGGGAAGTAAAAGGGCTTGGAGGTCAGTCTTGCAAAGACAATTCGATGGTAATTAATTGATTAAAAAAAAAAAAGGAGTTTGTGGCATCAGGCACTGCTTTACTCCAAAGTAAAGCTGAGCTCGAGTGACCCCCAGGCGCAGCGCCTCATGTCACATCCCTGGGAGTCCCTTGGTCAGAGAGGAGGAAACACCGTCTGGAAGAGCAGTGCTGGCAACAATGCACTTTTCTTGTTTTAAAAAGCCCTCAAATTGATGTCTGGGCACTTCTGTAACAAACCCCCCCCGCCCCCCTCCCCCCTTCTTCCCCCCTTTTCTCCCACCTGGCCGATGTGGGCTGTCGGAGGGGTGCACTGAAAATACGTTGTCTCTGAAGTCACGCAGTGCCACTCACTCACTCACTCACTCACTCACACACCCCACATGCTGCTACAGAGTCTGTTTTAGTGTCACAGGCTGCGTTCTCCTCTGGGAAGTAGCCCCTCTTCTCCTCGCGTTCCTCTGAAGGCTGAAGATGACTATGTCAGGATATTGGACATGAACTCATTGAAGCGTTTGGAGTATTGCTCCGGGTTCACGGTGGAGATCTCTGCCCCAGCCTGCAAGGCAGAGACGAGAGATGAATCACAACAGCTTCCCTGCATGCAGAGCTCACAGCCGTGCACAGCAGGAGGAGGAGGGAGGACAGCAGGGAGCACTGCTGGGAGAGACCCACAACAGAACCTGCAAGTTCTAGGAAAAGCCAACAGCTGCAGAGGGCTGGAAAGATCCCCGAGGAAAATGGTTTTAGCTCCAGCTGCATTCTCCTGCAGGCTACTGAGTCAGAGCTTTGGAGCTGCTCTCTTATGGGTCAGAGATGTGGAAAGAGAGAGGAAACTCCACGTCCCATTGAATTGGGATTTTTTGGGGCTCTTTTGGGAAGTTCAGAGAAGTTTGGGAACAGGTCTGGCAGCAGGAAGGCATCACGCCTGCCTGCACCCCGAGCATTCCTGCCCCACCAGGCTGCTGCTGCCACGCAGGGAACTCGAGTGAGTGAGGGAAGGGCTGCTCTTGGATGTGGGATCACTGGACAACGTCCAGACTGGCACAAAATGCACACAGACAGGCATGCAGGCAAAGCAGAAGCCCCGAAGCCCATCCTCCCTGCAGGAATCAGGCTGCTTACCCCATGTTTCACTGTTTTGGCAGCGTGTGCAGCTTTCTTCTTTGCATCATATGGTGTAAGGATGTCTATAATGGCCATGAAGTACACTTCCTTCTTGGGGGCACCTAGCAAGGCAAGAGAGTTGCTAGCACACCCTGAGCTGTCAGCAAAGCCCAGTTACATCCCTTCCTTGAGAAACAGCAGATCTGCTTTAATGCAAACAGCAGAGAAAGCAAGGCAGGGGGAGCTCAGGAAGGGCAGAGAGGAATAAACTGCACACCAGAGATCCACACACACACTCTGAATGCTGTGCTGCTCCTAAAACATCACTTCCAACATTCAAACTCACACCACCTGCAGACAGGGACAGCACAGGAGAGACACTTGGGACAGTTTCTTTCTCTCTATGGACAGTCCTCCACTCCCTTTAGCTCACACAGTCCACAGGATGCCTCCTCTGCCCCCCACACCTTCAAGGCAGCATCCCACAATACTCACTGTCGTGGCTTTTCATGGCGTAGACATCAACAGAGGGATCAAACTCTCCAGGCCCAAAGAAGCGAGGGTAATTGAGGAGATTGCCAGGGCTGTCTGGGGGGGTTCCATACGAGGAGATGGGGTTCCCTCCCAGGCCATCATTCTCACACTCCTCATCCTCTGCCCGATCCTCCACTTCCATCTCTTCATGCTCTGCTCGGTCAACATCGTGGATCCCAACCAGCAGGCTGTAGTCCATGATCTTCAGCTGAGCTAAGAACTGGGAGGAAGAGATGAGTGAGAGTCATGGAAACCGTGTGAGATCACAAATCCTGCCCTGCTCTCCTGGTATCCCCCTAAGGGAACACGGCATTTAAACCCATGTTAGTCCCCACAGAACCCATGTGGGAGCTGTGCCCTCAGCCAAGGGTAAAATCCTGACCACATCTGTGTGCCTTCTGGCCACTGCTGACCTCTGTGCACAGGGAGCACTCAGTTATGAGGCACAGCCAGAATAAAAGCCACCCCCCAGGGTTCTCTACCTCCACGTCCCGCTTCAGCTTCTCCAGGAAGTTCTTTTTGCTCTCTTCCCCAACATGCAGCTTCTGTCCCTCATTCAAGAAGTCGTTGTCCTTGAACGTCGGCAAATCCTTGGCCTGGAACAAAAAAATCCTCTGTCAGATTCCCAAACCTGGACCCCTCGAGGCCAGGCTGCACGCTGCTCCTTCAGCAATACACCCACTGCTCAGCGTGGGGCAGCACCGGAATCCCCTGCCTGTTCATAAGGCCTCATCCCATCCACTAATTAGGAAACGGCAGCAGGCAGAGCACAACGTTTGTCAATGAGTCTGTGTACCTCTGTGCTTCCCTTCATACCCTGAGAACAGCTCAACTTTAAGGACTGCTGGGAAGAAGGGCTGCAGGCTGAATGCTTGGCAGCTGGGCTCCGGCCCAACCAGCTCCCAGAATAGAAATGCATCCTGTTGGTTTCTGCCTGGGGTCGGGAGAATTGAAAACAAAACTCTTCTTTCCCAAAAGACTCGAGGAAAAACAAACCCAAAAAACTGCTGTTTGAAGGAATTTGTCTGCAGCGGACCCCTGAGGGATACGGGAGAATGCACAACCCTTCTGTGCAACTGGGAGTTCAGTGATTTTGCTCTTAGGATGATATATGAGCGTGGTGGCTTTATATAGATCTAATATGAATGGCCTGGGACAAACTGCATACACAGAAAAAGCTGGAGACTAAACAGGCAGCGAGCCAGGGACGTTTGGGCACCACGAAGCTGTGCCTCAATGCCAGAGCTTTTGGTGCAAACGGAACTTCCTTTGCTCGTGCCAGGGATTAATTTCAGGGTGAGCTGCTGTGGAACTTCACTCTGTAGCCTCAAACCTGCAAAGCTCACGTGCAAAAAGGTGCGAATTGAACAGGACTTTTCACGACAACCTCAGAGCTGAGGTTTTGCAGGGGCAGAACTCCCAGTTTTAAGCTCCCCTCGTGGCAACAGAACCCAAATTTACAAACACGCTGAGACGTGCCAAGAATCCGAGAGGAGTTGGTCTGGTTTATAGAAGCAGCTGTTGCAAAAGCAAACTGCTGACCTGACTCAGTTTGACACGCTGGGGGTGTATTGCACAAATGTGGGCTTTGCTACGTGTGGATTTGTGTCCCAAGAGGTTTCCCCCCCCTCTCCCGGCAGTGTCAATGTCTCAGAGCACCACCTCTTACTGTACATTACTGGGAGCAGCCTGGCGGGTGGGACAGGAGCAGTGTACCATGCAGGGCCTGCTTTGTTTCCCCTGCTCTGAACCCCTCTGGAAGAGGGAGGTCAGCTGGATCCCATCTGCTCCCCAAAGGCAGGAGGAAGGGGTGGTCCGTACCTTCTCCTTATCGCTTGCTTCCCTGGACACTGTTGAGCCCTAGCAAAAAGAAGGAAGAGAACATTGCTGCATTCCCAAGGAACTGATGGAAACCACGTAATTCATGCCTCAGACAGTCACAGACCCCCCTGCTGCAGTGCAGACCACTTGGGATAGAGGAACAGAATCACATTTGAATCTTAAGTCCCACACAAAGCCCCCAAAACCCGACTCCCTGAACAAAGGAGCAAAGCCCAGGACCCTCTCACACAGGGGTTACAGAGACCAGCCCTCACCCTGCAGGGCACTCTGCTCCCAGCCTCACCTTCAGGTCGTATTTTCGGTGCACTGTCAGCCTGTGGCTGAACACATTTCTGGTAACCACCATGTAGGTTTCCACTCCATCCACGGTGAGCCGGTACATGCCGAGGAACTGGGGCAGAAGGGTGTTCCCATGGCACTCCACTATGAACTGCAGGGAAGCAGGAAGGGAAGGGCAGAGAAAGACAGCACTGTCACACAACACCCACCGCTGGTGGAACACAAGCTCAGCAAGAAGCTGACAGGGAAGCTTCCAGTTCCAGCCATCTGACACTGATGAGAAAGGAAAGGAGGCTTGCAAATGGCTCTCTGCAGCTGCAGAACAGCAAGCTGGGGCACTGTAAGATGTTTACAGCCCTCAGCTGAGACAGAGCATCTCGTTGTGTGCAGGCCCAGCCTGCTGTGATAGGCCAAGCGTGCCCTCCCACCACCTGGTCACAGAAGTGTGAGCCTGCTGCTGGCAGCATCTAACATCCCCTCTTTGGTTACATGGAAATAAAGTGCAGATGGACTGGAAGATACCACAGACAACAGCAGAGCACTTCCAGCTGTGTCACCTGCCTCCTCTTCCTTGCTGCAAGCAGCTCTGTCCTTCCCCTGGTCCCTTCACAAAGTCTAATCCAAAGCACTGAATTAGCATCGCGTTTGCAGGTCTCAGATAACAGCAATCCATAATTCATTGCTGTAAGGGTGAGCAGTAAAGGACTCAGCACTGTGAAGGAGCCCTCATAGGCTCTCAGGTGCTACAGAACACTGCTTTCTATCTGCAAGCTCTGCCACAGCTCCCCAGCACATCACAGGGTGCTCCAAAGCTCCCTGCAGGGCTGCAGACTCACCGTACCTGGTGGTACTTCTTTAAGATGTTGTGCATCTCTGCCACATCCTCACTCGACACGGCCTTAATGACAAACCTCCTGTCATAGGTGGTGAGGAACCGGGCCCCACATCGGCCCTGGCTGTCGCTGTTCACTGGGGCACTTCGTGTCACCGAGTTCTGAGGGAAACAGAATAAAACCGTGGGGAGGAGAGGCAGGAGCTGCCAGCTCATTGAGAAGGAAGCAGAGCGGTGTCAGAAAGCAGGTGGGTGCTCAGGAGCACCTCCACAGCTCGGCTCTGTCAGAAGAGCCCAAAGATAAGACCAAGGGTTAAATAAAACCAGAACAAAATGGGTGAAAACAGTCATGCACGTAAACCCGCAACGTTTCCTGTGTTTAGGAATTCTTTACAGGACATCCCAAAAACAAAATCCACCTTCAGCCCAATCAGATGAGTGACCACGAACTGCTCGGCAGCAACCGCCTTTACATCCCCATCTCCACCCTTAGCAACAAAACACTGCAGCTTCTCATCCCAACCACAGCACCACTGCAAAATCCCAAGCTCCCAACTCCAGCACCTCCATCACCTGCACCCATCCAGAAGCCATTCTGTCACCCATCAGCACAGGCTCTAACCACGTCCTGCTTGCAAGCAGACGGGGGGAGCTGAGCTCTGAAACACAACAGCACCAACATCTAACAGCGGCCTTCAGCTCGGGGTTGATGCCCTTTTCAGGGTGCCAGGGCTGGGCAGTGCATCCTGTGATGTGTTTTATAGCTGGCTGTGGCTCTGTTCCTCCCACCCTTGGGTTCTCTGTGCAGTGGACACCAGAGGGAGCCTGCTCTGCTGCAGACACACGCAGGCGAGCACAGCCTGCTGCAAAGAGAGATTTACCACACAGTGCTGCGAGCAAACAGAGAGCTTTCCTTTCAGAAGGAAGCATTTAAAGCCTTTAAAACTTTAATGAAGCAGGGGAACAACTCTGCTCCTGCCAACGGCTTTAGAAACCATCAGGAAAATAAAAGCAAACAAAAGAAACCTCACTGCTCGCTGACATTTGCAAACGAGCCTGCGCTGCACGGTTTAATCACCCCTCACCTCAAAACCACAGAGCATTTCTTGGAGCGGAGATGGGAAGCAGAAATTGCGACCACATATGGACGTTACCAAACTCACAGGTTTACTTAATTCCCTTCCTGTCATCCCCACCTCCTCCAGTGCTGGGTGTTATGTTCAGCATCCTGGCTCGGCTCCCGCTCCAGCCGCCACATTTTACCCACCTGAATTCAGCTCGGTGAATGTTTCCTGCTTTCTGCCCTAGCTAGGCACTTTCAACAGTCACACAGCTCTGCTCAAGGTGGGAGAAGCAATCCTGCACCCCCTTGGTCTGGGGAGAAGGGGTGGAGGAAAGGATGCAGGTGCTGCACGGCTGCTCCTCACGCTATGCAGGACCAGATCAGCGCTACCCTCCAGTTCCTGCCTGCCTGCAGCCATCTGCTGCCTCCTATCCCATGCCCAGACTGAGCTCTTACCTTTTCACCCTGCAATTGCCCACTGCTTGGCCCAGAGAGATCCATCCCACTGCTGGGAGCCCTCACAACGATGGGAAACCCATCCACACCGTGATCATAAGCCCTTAAAAACCACCAAAAACTGCCAGTGTTGCAGTTTCTCCCCCACGTTGGTTATTCTATCACAGAGAAACGAGTCAGGACAGCAGGGAGAGGAAAGAAAAAAAAAAGGTACCTGGTAATCCTGGTCATCAATCCCAAACCTTTCCCGGAGGTTTCGGAACACCAGAGGACAATACTCCTTAAATTTAAAGCGACTGGGCAAGTTTTCCCTAAAGCAAAGCAGGAGAAATATTCTTGTCAATGATCAGCTGATGAAATCAAAGTCCTTCCCACACCTCACTGCTAACCATGCAGGATCCCCCAGCACAGCCCTCCAGGAATTCACCTTCTGCTTTGGGTGCCTACAACCCACAGAAGCACAGTTACAGGTAAGCTGTGAGGCACACACTTACTTGTTGAACAGATGATTGTCCACCTTGATCTTACTGTAGGCTTTAAAATCATCAGGCATCAACATGACAGGGACAGGAACGTTGCTGAGTTCGTTGATCTGCAAGAAAAAGGAAACTGAGATACAAAGGCCAAACAGCCCTGCATTTACCACCAGTTTACAGAGATTCTGAATGCCCCAGAATCTGTTCTGGAAGCAACACAACCCAGCAGGCCTTCAGAACACCTTGCTGTGCTGAAGGAACCTGGCGAATGCTGTGGTTTGAAGCCACAGAAGCAGCTCATTCAGCCCAGCACACAGCGGGACCCCCAGCTCTCCCATCTCATCACCCAGGACGCAGCCCAGAACGGACACAAAAGCTGCTATTGCTTCATCTGTAGGTTTGTCTAAAACAAACCCATGCTGCATCAGCCAAACTTCTCAGCAATG
Organism: Lagopus leucura; assembly: GCF_019238085.1. Classification (NCBI taxonomy): domain Eukaryota; kingdom Metazoa; phylum Chordata; class Aves; order Galliformes; family Phasianidae; genus Lagopus; species Lagopus leucura. The sequence goes on from NW_024963913.1 coordinate 13,469, forward strand.
CCCATCTCAGCTGCCCAGCATCAGCCAGCACAGACGTGGGGGCACAGCACGGCTCCCCTGCAGACACTGCTCCTCTGTTTGCTGTCTCCTGCTGCTCTTATCCCACCTTCCCCAAAGGGATGAGTCACTCCATGAGATTGTTTTTGCTCCTCAGTCACGCGTGGCGGCTGCAGAAACACGGGAGAACGAATGTTGGTTCAGCTGCTGCTGTACAGATCAGCTCCCACTGCAGCAGTGGAAGCATCTGCAGAGAGGAACGCGTGCCTGGGCTGCCCTGGCCACACAGCACAGCCAGGAGGTACAGGGCAGCACGTGTCTGAAATTCCTTTTCTGAGGACAGCCTCAGCACCACTCATTCATAGGGATATCTGAGGGATCAGTGCCACCCGACCTGCATGCTGCGTTTACAAAGTGATTCTGTTACAACATTCACACCAAGCAGGTAACACTGGACGGATCACAGACTCACAGAATGGCCTGGGTTGCAAAGGACCACAATCATCATTTAGTTTCAACCCCCCCTGCTATGCACAGGGTCGCCAGCCACCAGACCAGGCTGCCCAGAGCCACATCCAGCCTGGGGATGCAGCCAACCACGCCAGCAGCTTGGCTTGGCTAGGAGCAAGGCTTGCATTGTGCCCCAGCACCCAAATCCAGGCAGCTCAGGGCACTCCCAGCACACCTGGGAAGCACAGGGCATTTTCCTGCCTCCAGGGGATGGGACCTGAGTGCTCAATCCCAGGAAATGGGCTCTGTTTGAGGGATCCTCCTCCTCTTGCACGCTTATGCACTCGAAGGTGCTGCCTCATTTCCAGCAGGGAGGTGCAAGAAGGCATGAGGAAACCACGCTGTGTGACACACTGCTCTGTGCAGGTGCTGGGGAGGCTGTGGCTCTGCAGATGCACGGTGAGCTGTCTGGTACGTGGCTGAGCCTTCCACAGGTGGGTGTTCTTCACATCCTGTCCCCATCGTTACCAATGGGAAAACAGAGCAGATTTCACAAACGTCAGACTGGGCAGAAAGGCACACACAGACACACGCTGCAAAGAGAAAAGATGACTATTTTCAGAGGCAGCCATCCCACACAACAGATAAAGCGGAAAGTAAAGCAGCCCCTGCTCTGCTGAGAGCAGAGCCCTGCCCAGCAGCAGCACCAAGGAGCATTAAGCACTGCCACAAAGTGCTCTGGGGTGCACGGAGAATGCCACACCACTGGATAATGCCACAGGCATTACAAAGAAATTGAACATAATGCCACAGGCCCCCCCTTGCTCGCAGTCAGAGTGGAGCAGGAAGGCTGGCATCTGGCTCTGCAACAGGCTCAGTGCTGCATGGAGCTGCAGTGGGAGCGATGGGGGCAGCCCCCAGCCCCACGCTGAGCTCCTCCTGCCAGGTGAAGGGAGAAAGAGAAAACAGCTCATTCTGCACCAAGCCACCCATTACTGCTGTCAGACAGCAGGGGAAGCCCGGCAGCACAGCTCTGCACGCTCTCAGCCCTCATCTCAGCAGTGGGAAGACACAAACAAGCTGTTATCAGCTCCTTCCAGCGTGGAGGAAGGGTGCTGAGACAGAGAGGGAACAGCAGCTTGGAGATTTTTCTCCTCCCTGCCAGAAATTCAGACGGAGACGGCAGCAAAGTGAGATGTCACGACGTCTCCTCGTGTCCTCGTTTCTGCCAAAGCAGAAACCTCAAAGCAAATGTTGTACCTGTTGCAAGCTTCCTGACAGGCAGAAATAGCACCAGCCTGCCTCGTCTCCTTGCTCTCATGCTTCCCAACGTACAACAGCCAAAGAAATCCCCCCTGCAGAAGCCTCTCCCCCTTCCAGCTGCAGACAGAGGAGCCTTCTGGATGCTTCGGGATTCCTGCGCTGGTGGAGATGGGGGGAAGGAAGGGATTGGTGCTGCAGATGCAAAGAGTTGCTTTCCCAAATGAGAGCACAGAACAGCAGTGCTCCATAGGGTTCCTCTCCTGGTGGAGCCTGAGCAGAGAGCAGAGCAACCAACGCCGGGCACATGTTGGTTCTCTCACCTTCTCCCCAGGCAGAGGCAGATTATAAATAGCAGAGTGTGTCTGTGTGTATTTATGCTACAGGAGGCAAGGTCGCAGCAAGGTGCCCTGCAGAGAGGTGCCCAGTATTGCCTGTGTCCCATAGAAGCTGCTCAGCTGGAGCACAATGCCCACACCTGGAGCTCTGCAGGTCCCCTCTGGAGCTGATGCAGCCCTCTGGATGGGCAGAGAGCTCAGGTCTGGTTCTTTGCTTGGAAGAGACAGCAGCAGCCGGACCCCCACCAGCATCACCTCACTGCAGGCTGCTGTGAGGAGCACAGAAACTACAAAGCAGCCTGGGGACACCAGGAGCCTTCCATTCCCCCAGCACAGACAGCCCTGAGCTGAAAGCACCGCTAAGGAACAAACTGTGCCACCACCACCTGCATTCTGCAGCAGCGCACAGGACATCTGTGCAAGGCAGTGCAAAAGCAGAAGCTGGACAGGCTCACATCGCACACAACTCACACACAGAGGCTCCCAGCAGAGCTCAGAGGACTTAAAACCACGACACATTTCAGAGAAACCGATGGGCATCCTCAGCTCTGGCCTGCACAGTGCTGGGTTGATCTGTCTATGATGCCCTGTGCCACCAAAGCCAATCCCTTCTTCAGTACCACACGCACTCAGGGATGCTGCTGCAGTGTGATTTTGTTTCAGAACCTGACTGTAGTCTCAAAGTAGCAACTGCCACCAGTAAATTGATGGGAAAACGCAGTTTGTTTACTAACGAGATCCAAACAGTGGAGCGTGAGAATCTGCTCTCCAGGATTCTTTACAGTAAAATTACTTTGCTCCTCTTGGTGCCATCCAGCTCTGCATCTCAGAGCGTTCTGAATGGTGGAAGTTCACAATGCCCCAGGGCAGCAGGTAACAGACATACAGCAAAAAAAATCACTTCAGCACAGAGCAAAGCCACACCTGCAGCAAAGCTTTGCAGCACAGGACAGCTGGGGGGAAAAAAGCCACTATTTTCCATGAACTAGGGCATGATTAATCAGTATGGGAGCTAACAGAACCGCCATGCAATGCTGGGCACGGGTGAATCTTGCAGCCAACAGCTTCTTTGGGTGCTCTAGGAACACCAGCGTGCAATAAGAGGAAAAAAGCAGCCCCGAGTGAGAGCAAACACCTCTTCAAAGTGTGTTAGAGCCTGCTGGGCAGCACAGTGTGGGTACAGGGGGCACAGCACATCCCCATCACAAGGAGCCTGGTGTTGGGCTTTAACAGAAGGTCCCAGGCTGTGGAAGCTCAGAGGCAGCAGGCTCCATCGTTAGCACCGGTGCTCATCACCATTACTGCCATATGCTGTGCTCTCCAGAGGTCAATTAGAGCCAGGGCAGACAGCGAGTGCAGGAAAGGCCAAACACAGACTGCATCCCCTGCGCCAGCACTGATTTATAGCACTTCAGCATTTGATATGTGGCAGATGCTGCTCTGGCTAGAGTTAACATGGCAACACCAAAAACAACGCTGAGGAGAAGGGAGAAGCGTGCTGCAAATCCCAATGCTGCTCTTTCCTTTGAATACTAACGAGCTTCACGTTGTGCTGCCTGGCACCAGGCAGGTCCTGCGAGAGCAGCAGGAGCTGCGGCAGCAACCAGAGCCCCCGGGGCAGACCCACAGTGCCAGCAGAGATCTGCCCTTCTCAGCAGAACTGGCTTTCTTTAAGGCCATCCCCAGCACATCCACAGAGCACAGCAGGACCAGCAGCCCCAGAGAAGCACCGTCACACCGCAGACAGCCGCCTGCTCATCGCACAGTGCCCTCTCCACCCCAGCACATCGCACAGTCAGCGCCTTACAACCGTTTCTATGGTTTCCCGAGCATCTCACAACAGCGCTGCCTTCATCTCGGTGCTTCCGAGATGGCTGCTCCCTCCCAGCACCACCCGACCTTCCCTCTGCCACCGGAGCTCCACGCGGAGCTGCGCTGCCTCTCCCAGCACCATGACAACAGCAGACAAGGCAAAGCTTCCCCAGGCGCCGTCTCCAGCTCGCCAGGTTCCACATCGCGGGCTCGGAGCTCAAAGAAAACATCGCAAACCAAAGGTGAACCCTCGTGACTCCGCTCCATCCCATCTGCACGAGTTCTCCCAGCTCCTCTCCCCCAAGCACGGCTTTCCGGCTCCAGGTTTGGCTGTGATACCACCCACGTCCCGCCGCGTTTCAGCGGCCGCAGCCGCACCCATGTGATGCTCTGAGCTCAAGCATTGGCTCTGGAGCGCTGGGACAGCAGAGAGCCAACTCACAATTCACACAGAAACGCTCCGAATGGGTGTTCCAACAGCAGTTCCTGTGCTCTGCACTAACATCACTGCTCTGATCCTCTCCAGACCATCGCTGCCTGTACTCGCACCAGCTGCTAGCAAGCTTGTTTAAACACAAGGCAGGGCTGTGCTGCTGCCAGACTCTGTTAATGGACCCGGGGGAATTTCTTCAGTCAGCAGAGATGGTGGATTGCATAAAATGGTTGTTTGTTTCATTTATCCACGAAAAAGTTCATCTCAGCCACCAGCATTTCTGATGGAATCGTGCTGTTAGCAGCGCGCTCCCCATGGCCTCGGCGTCTGCTTCTCTTTGGAAGGCTGTGCACCAGAAACCAAACGTGAAACAACCCCAGCAGATTCCTGACAAGGTTCAAAGGCACTCCTGAAAACACCCATCAGCTGCCCGGAGCAGTTTGCTCGAAGAACAAAAAGCAATCCCACCTTCCATAGGAGCAGGGCACCAGCAGCATCTCTTGGGAGCAGATCGGGATGAACAGCTGCTCGTGTGTTGAGCAAACACAAATAGTTTGGCTCACAGCCTGCCCTGCTCCAACCCTCGGCTGCTCACCACTGCAAACCGAGCTGCAGGAATGGGAGCTGGGGAATCCCTGCTGCCTGCACCGGGGGGGAGGAGGTCACAGCTGAGATGTTCTCCACCCTTTTCCAGCTCCTCCAGGATACGGTCCTCGTTTCTGGCAGCAGCTCCTTCACAACGTGCACCCGATACCATCTGCATGGACACAGCTACCAAGGAGAACTATCAGCTTGCAGAAATATTTCACAGCCAAACAGTCCTGAAGTTGCAGGCCCTGATCCAGAGCCTAAAAAAGACTTGAGGCTGCCCCACCAGCCACAGAAGAGGGCGAGCCGGCAGCCAGCAGCCCTAAGAGGCCACAAACGAAAGAGAAAAGCCCTACCAGCTTCAGTGCTTCTTCAGGGCTCCTAAGGGCATCGCTGATCAAAGCCTGGTTCAACTCATTGCCCGGCTTCTTGGGCGAGGAGCAGCAAGAATTGGGAAAATCCTTTGGCTGGGAGAGACAACAGTGCTGAACTACACAGGAAAGATTCACTCCGCCATCAGGAAAGCCAGGAATACAATCCTAGTTTTCCCAAAGCGTTGTTGATTCCTGCAAAAGCTGAACGCAGAGAAGGAAAGGGATCCAGGAAACACCCGCCAAGAAATGAGTGCCTTTGAGCCTGAAGGTTTGTTAATTGAGGAAGGGATGAGGTTGCTTAATTTTAACCACCTGAACATCACCCTTACCCACATCCAAGAGAACGCAGAGGAAGGGCAGCCCTTCCAGCCTATGCTATGGAGGAAAGAAAGGTTTCCAGAGGAAGAGAGAAGGGTGATTTTAGGAAGCTCCAATGGAGGTGGGCTGCAGTGCTGAGCCGTTCCCACAGAGCAGCTCCTCTCTCCATCCTGAGGATTTGGGGGGAAACAGACCAGCTCAGGAACACACAGATGTGGCACAGCCAGCAGAAAGATGGGAGTCAGAGCGACTCAAGGCTGGGCAAATTGGGCCCAATGATACAGGATGAAGCTGTGGGACACATCGCTCCCCCCGGGCCCACCCCCAGCCCTCTCACTAAGATCTGGCCCCAGGATTGAAGACCAGGGATTGGTGATAAGGGGTGCCCTGGGGGGCTGCTCCCAGCTATGCACGCCTGGACCACAGACAGCATCCTACGGGAAGGGCCGTTATCCCAAATGGCATCGGGGAAACGGGGGAGAGGAGTGCCGGGGGGCAGCGCTTGGGGGAAAGGCTGCAATGGGACGGGGGTAGAAAGGGGCAGCGGGGCCGAGGAGGATTCACCTCCGAGCCCCTGCGGCAGGCAGGGCGCTGGGGTGAAGGCTCTGCGCCGACGGGAGGGAAAGGGGGGGTGAGGTGGGGGTTCCGCCCGCTGCTCACCGTATGGTTGGCCCCCCACATGAGGACGCTGAGCAGCGGCTCCGAAGCCCGGAACAGCTTCACCTTCTGGCACACGAAGTGTTTCTTCTTGGTCTTGGTTTTGCTGGCGCTGAGTGCCGAGCCCAGAGCCGCTCCGCCGCTCCCCGCCGCCGATCCCCCCGCGCAATTCGAGGCCATGGCTGCCTCCGAACGGCCCCGCAAAGCCCCCCTCCCCCGGCGCTCCCCTACCAGCGCCTTCGCATGGCACCGCCCGGCCCGGCGCACGCCCCTCCGCTCTCAGCGGTTCCGGCCGCCTCCGTCACCCCTGGGGCCGGCTCGGCCGCTCCGCTCCCAGCTCGCTCTCCCCGCGGCGGTTGTTCCGTCCCCGCCTCCCTCCCCCCCTTTTCCCCGCCCCTGCGGTGGTTCGCTCCACCGCCGGCCGAGCGCTCAGGCGCCGCTCTAAGGAGGCGCCAAGATGGCGGAAGGCGGAGGAGGAGGGGACGGGGAGGTACCACGGCCGCGCCCCACGGGGGAGAGCCGGGGGATGCAGGGAGGGCAGCGAGGCGCCGAGCGTTGGTTCGCTCCGCCACAGCGCGCGGAGGGGAAGGAAAAAAACGGAACGCGGCCAAGGCTGCTTGCGGGACCGGCTGGAGCGGCGGGCGGAACGGGAGAGAAAGCGGAAACAAAGGCACCTCCCTCCCCCTCTGTGCGGAGATGGTTTCGCCCACCCCGTGTGACGTAGCAGCCCAGGCCACACCCCTTTCCGAGCGAGCCAATCAACGACGAGGCGCCTGGAATTATGAATGGACCGCTGAGCACGTCACTGTCGCCTCTTAAAGGGCCCGCAGCGCGCAGCTCCGCGCACAGAGCCGGCGGCCGCACGCAGCCCTCGGTCCGTCAGCCGCTGTGGCAGCGAATCCGACACCTTCGCCCCCACAAAGCCACCAAAAAACATTTGAAAATCGTAAAGTTTCTCCTTTTTTTTTTTAAAAAAAAAAAAAAAAAAAAAGGCAAAACAATCTTCACTGCTGTACATATACACATTACTTACATTACAAAATCCCAGAGAGATATTTGCTGCATCAGTTCTGCTCTGCTCATTTCCTTTCCCTGTGAAGCTGCTGCCCTCGAGCCAAACATCATTGAGATAGGTGAGAGGGATCAAATAATGGCTACAGAAGATATTTTACAGTCTGGTCTGACCTCTCCCTCCAAACCCACAGCAGAATGATGGCAGTCAAGCAGAATGGCATCAGTCCATCACACAGCTTTATCACATCCAGTCACCTCACGTGAATTTGTCCTGCTCTGATTTTTAAGGAACTAACAAAAATAGGTCTTTTGCTCTCACAAATAAAGAGCGCAGATAACCTGCCCAGTGTAGGAAGCAATTATCACCCAGCATCATCTAATAACAACAATATACAAAACCGGTACGAATCAGGGTGGAGAACAGGAAGAGATCTGGCAACGTGCTGCAGGATACAAGGGCTCACGAGCTCTCCAGCTGAGGTCTGCCTGAGGGATCATCCTCATCACAAACACATTGACAGTGCCAGAAGTTCAGACCACGCTGTGGGCTGCAGCACAGAAATTCAGCAGCTCTTTGGGAGATGGTTCCTGGAGAGAGAACTGAGCGTGTGCTGGAGGCCTCTCACCTTGGGGAACAAGGGTCCAATTTACTCCTGCACAGAAGCAGAGGAAGAACAAGCTTCATCTCTGCATAAAGTTCTTTTCCAAGGCAGCAGGAGTTCTCTGAAGGGAGTGGATGTTCCGCTTCACCCTATCTTCTAAAGTGGAAGTAGAAGCACTTTCCAGCTTAAAGTGACTGCAGGAAAAACAACAAAAGGAAAGAAATCAATCTCTTCCCAAACATCACATGGTTTCCAGCAGGGTTCGTTATCCCCGAGTCAATTAACTACGTGATTCTAAACTGGAAAGCAGCAAATGATTCCATATCAAAGTCTGCACCCAAAGAACTGACCAGCCTTTAGTTTGGCTTCTTACAGATCCAATGCTGTATTTCAGGTGGGTGCTCGGTATTCTCATCTCAAACCTCGATGCCATCACACACTCCTGAGAAGCTGCGCCCTGCACTTCCCACCAGTGAGAAAATGAACACCACCATGGCACTCACTGCAAGAACTTTCCATCCCCAGAGTCGAGTTTCTCCAGTTCTCTCTCCAGTTCCTCCTCCTTTCGGTGCTTCTTGAGGTTGTTCACCCTCTCCTCTTCCCTCCACTTGGCGTTTTCCATCATTTCCTGCCGTTTACGCTCCAGTTCCTCTGGAGAGATCTTTCTGTAGGTACAGAAAACAGCACTGCTGTAAACCAGCAGTGTGCTACATCCAACCCAGCTCTTCCTTTCCAATCTTCAAGACTATTTATCCCCAAAATTGGAGCTGTTTAATTTTCCTACAGCACCCAAAGTTTTTTTAGTACAAGTCTAAACAACCAAACAACTCCAGCAAGAGCTTGGTTTCCCCTTTTCAGCTTTTCTTTGTTAATTGATGATACTATCAAGACCAAAGTTTCCTGCTGGCCGTTAAACAGCAGGCTTTTAATTAACCCAGGAGACAAAGCCTGATTTCACCCCACCGTGAGGCACGCAGAGAATCACAACCATTCCACGAGGTTTGGGAGGCTGTTAGCTGACAACTGAGCTCAAGAGCTGAGATCAAACCAAGCACTTCAGAACAGTGCACTGCCCTTCTGGATGCCTGACAGTCCATTCCAGATAACAGAGCAAGATTTGGTGCACAGATGACAGCAGCTGTTTCACAACCATCAGGGCAGCTTTCGCCCCAAAACACGCAGAGATTTTGCTCACCTGGTGTAACCTGGAAGGTGCTGTCGCCGATAGCTCTTCTTGGGGGAAGGACTTCCAGCTCTCCCTTTCTCCTCTCGACTGCTATGTCTGCAACCCAAAACCACCCTTATTTTTAGGAGATATACACATATTATCACATCCCTAAACTTTACCTGGATTTTTTAGCAGGGATTTTGATCTGAACATCCCCCCTCCCTGCAGCTTGCAGTTCGTATTACCCAGCTGAACCACACTCACTGTTTACTGTGCCTGGAAGGAGATCTCGACCCCCTGCATCCAGATTGCTCTGCACTCTTCTTGTTCGTGCATCTCTGTGGGGAGTGGGATGTGCTCCTGGACCTGGAGCGCTCGCGGTGCCTGTGGGAGGCTCTGCCCTGCCCAGCAGCTGGAGAACTCCGAGATCTGTGGTTCCTGTCAGAGTCCCTAACCTGAAATCCAAAAGTGCCCCTCAGGAGAGACGTCCTGTGAGAGCATCACAACACAGCGAGGCTGCAGAAGCCTCAGGTTGGGCTGCAGGCAGTGAACATTTTGCTCTGCATTCACTTGTCTCACTTCCCAGGTTCCTATGAACACCTCTGTCTAAAAAGATCATTTTGGTGGTGCTCAGTAAAGCAACTGCTATGGCAATCACATGCAACATTGAAACAGGTGTGTGGCTCTGGGAAGGGAAACTAATTAAAACTGAACTGAACTCAGAGAGGACAGAAGTCCTACCAGGACCTGAAGAGTTTCAGGTCAGGGCTCAGAGGCACTGAGGTGAATGTGAGCACTGTTAAACCATGTTAAATCATGTATAATCATGTTAAATCATGTATCCCTCACAGCCCTCTTCTAACAGGAGAAGCAGCCTCTTGCAACAAGCTGATCTTTTGCTGTTCCCTAACCAACAAGTCTGCTACTGAAAGAGACATGCAAAACAGCCAGACTTACCTGTAAGCCATATCCTGGCACTTTAGAAGGAATGGGTTTCCAGGAGGAGCTGCTGGATTTCTTCTGAGACCTAAACAAAAAAGAGAACAGTGCTTTTGAAGCAGATGAACTTCAGTGCTCCTATGCTTTGCTTATTAAAACAACAAAAATCAATCACCGATGCAAAAAACAAAAGTACCAATACAGTAATATTTAGGCAAATTAAGAGCATTAATTAGAAAGATGAGATTCAGAGAAGATCAGAAACAGATGAAAAACAAACGAGACAGTAAAGACAATAAAACCTACCTGGCTTTGCTTCGCTCCTCATCACTGCTGGCACTTTCACTGCTGGAGCTGCGACGCCGGTGCTTCTTGTGCTTCTTCTTCTTCTCTTTCTTCTTCTTTTTCTCCTTTTTATCTAAACTGTTTTGCAGCTACAAAGAAAGACACCGATTGATTAGCAGTAATTACTGTCCCTGCGCTTGGGCATAAGGCAAAGTAATGGAGTTCTCCTGGACAAAAGAAAGCCCAGCAAGGTACGTGCACAGACCCACAGAGCGCGATGGAGTCACCCACCAACTCCTTGATTTTCTTCATTTTTACAGGATTATTCAGAACCTCTCTCTTCTTCTCCTCCTCTCTCTTTCTAAAGCAGATGGAAGAAGAGTATTAGTATTTTCAAGCAACTCTAAACATCATTTTCATGACAGATACAACACTAAAACAAGCTCTAACAGCCAACTTTTGTTCATTCAGCGTTAGTCCAACTACTGCAAATTCTGTCCTTTCCCCCCCCACTGAAGAGTGCAACGAAGAAATTAAGCCAAATTTTTGTTCTGTTAACATCTATTTTGCTCCAATGCTGCCAACCAGACGCATTCTCACACATACAAAAGGGTGACCTAAGTTTGTATATATGAGCCCATATATGAGTACATATATACATATATAACAAAGAAAAACAACCTTTGCATTTGCATGCACGCTTCCCACAAATAAAACAGCTCTCATCAAGCTGCCATCACTGCTGCATTGCCTGATTTATTCTGATTTATTCCAGTATTCAGCTTCACATTAAGTACCTGATCATGAAAAGTGGATCCTCCCGGATTTTGTTTGCCATGTCCAGGACAGAGTTGGCACCTGACTTGGCAAAAATGGAGCCTGGGAGCAGTCCTGTCTCATTGGAGCAGCCAGCATCCTTGTCCTCTGTCTTCTCAAAGACGTACTTGTCCACAGGGCGACCCATGAGATACTCCTCCCTGTTCACCATGCCCCCAGGACCCTGGTACATCCACTCCAACTTTTCTTCTCTTTTCCTATTGCAAAACAAGTCATCATATTTTCTGTCACAGAGGTATAAAGCTACAGTTTAAAGCTTATGAAGTAAGTGGAAAGCTTCTAGTGTGAAATTATCAGAAATTATAAATTCGGTGTACAAATTTCTGTTTCTCAGAGATACCAGAAGCACATGGACCCCCTTCAACACGTAGCACCGCTCCTCCCCCTACCCGGACCGGCAGCCCCACGCTCAGGCCCTGGCTCTGCTCACCGGACAGTGCCCATATCCTCAGCATATCGCTGCATCTCCTCTCGGGCCCTTTCCTCCTGCAGCTCCCGCTGCAGCTCCTCGATTTTCTTCCTCTCGGCCTCATATTTCTGCTCGGCCTTCCACACCTTCTCCACATTGCGCAGGGTCTGGGGGTGCCAGCTCTTCTTCAGGTTCTGCAAGGAACGCGGGACGCGGCACAGGGCCCCTTACCGAAGGCCCCGGGCGTTCTCTCACCGAGCAGGGCCGCAGCGCCAGGCCCGGCCCCGCCGCGAACAGCTCGAACGGACGGCCCCGGCCTCGGAGCCGTCACCGGGATCCCAGCGGCCTGGAGGAAGCTCCCGGTCCCCCCTCGCATCCCGGGCCCCATCTCACCAAGTCGCCTCCCCCCATGGCTGCTCGGCTTCTCCTCGGCTACTGGGCCCGCTGTGCGTCATCAACATGAGCCGCCGTCTCCTCTCAACGCGTCGCGTGTGATATACGTCACTTCCGGCGCGGCGCTTAACGGTCTTACCGAAGGGATAGGAGGAGGCGGGCGGCGCTTGGTGCTACGGCGTGCTGTAGCGATGACCGGAGCTGCAGGCCGCTGTTTGCCGTTGTCACCCCGTTCCCCAGGGCTTCGCACCGAACCGCGGCGTCGCCGAGCGAAAACTCGAGGACGCGAGCGGGGTTCCGCGCCGTTCAGTGCGGGCTTAGAACCGGGGACGTTTCGGCTCCCAGCCCGGCGCTTTGCCCCTGAGCTACGTGAGCCCGCGAAACGCGGCTTTGGGGCGGCTCAGTGGTGGGGGCGTGGCTCAAGGGCAGCGTCGCTGCCTGCGGCTGCTGGGGTGCCGGGTTCGATCCCCGCGGGGGCACAGACACCTGTCATACATGGAGTATGCAGCTTTCTAGAAATTACTTCAATTAGCAACAACTGCTCAGGCAGGAAAAACTAGACCTGCATCGCCTCTACTGCACTGTGCTATTTGCCTGTACGTGTGTTGCTCAGGAAAACCACGGGAAAACTGGAAAGCTTTTCTTCTTTTATGTTAGAAGTTTGGTACAAGTGATCTTGAAGACCTCTGAAGAATAAGGATCGTGTCTATGAAGGACTTGGGAAGAAAAAAGGTTGGAAAAGAAGGTAAAGAGGGGGCACCTGGAGTTGAACCAGGGACCTCTTGATCTGCAGTCAAATGCTCTACCACTGAGCTATACCCCCCTGGCTGAACAAACAGACAAGGAGCAATGAAAAACAAATAGACACAGCATAAGTGTGGTCATAATTCCTCAGATGAGTGCTCAGCATCTTGAACAGGGACGTTCAGGGACCAGGGCTGTGAGCAAAGCAGAAGCACACAGGACCTAAAAGCGAGGAGAATTACTCTTCATATTTACCCTGGGGAGGAACAATCGACCAAACAAAAAGCACCCAATCCAAAGGGGGCACCTGGAGTTGAACCAGGGACCTCTTGATCTGCAGTCAAATGCTCTACCACTGAGCTATACCCCCTTGCTTAAGAACTATAAAAGATACAGAGGAGAAAAGGAATCTATAGAGAGCTTAGTTTTGATGTCCACTGGTTAGATTCTTTTGCATGACACTGATTTGAGCATGCATGTTTAGATGAGTTCTCAGTGTTATGAAGATGGAAGTTGAGAGACCAGCCCTCAGAGCAACGCACAGGCAAACAGATCTAAGAAAAAGAAAAAAAAAGAGGAATGCTCTTCATATTTATCTTTGAATAAAAACACAATCTGAAGGGGGCACCTGGAGTTGAACCAGGGACCTCTTGATCTGCAGTCAAATGCTCTGCCACTGAGCTACACCCCCTTGGTTAAGAACTGAACAAGGAGCATTAAGAAACCAATTCACAGAGCCCAGACAACCAGAATCACAGACAGCCACATCGTACAGATATTACACAGGTTAGAACCTGTCCAGCTTCCACACTGATCCAACAACCACTGTAGCCTTTACACTGACACAGACGCTGATTTGGGCTGTATATCCTTAGATGGACGCTCAGAGTCACGAATATGGAATTGTGGAAAGCAGCACTGTGAAATGCATAAGCAGACAAAAGAAGGAATGCTCCTTGTGATTCTACTCTAGAAAAAAGTCCACCACATGAAGGGGGCACCTGGAGTTGAACCAGGGACCTCTTGATCTGCAGTCAAATGCTCTACCACTGAGCTATACCCCCTGCTGCTGCCTGTCTGCCCGGCCTCAATTTTCCCACTCATTCCAAACGGGAGTCAATTCAATTATGC
>NW_024963913.1:27227-49146 GCF_019238085.1 Lagopus leucura
GCCTCCCCTGCTGTCTGCCTACAGCCTGGGGAAGAAGGAAGCAAACATCCAATGACTTACAGCTAACTTGTGCCATGTCCTGTCTAGGGGAAAAAAAAAAGAATTAAGTAACACAGCAGCTGTGAGCAGACAGAAGTGAGGACACTTTTTAGGGCTTGTTCCTTACTCATAAGCAGGTGTCTGCTGACTGCAAAGGTCACTCCTCAAGGAGCAATGCAGCATTGCCTGCAGCAGCTGCTGGACAGGGCGTCAGGTCTGCTAGGAAGAGGCAGCAACTCCTCAGCTGCCCCTTGGAAACCTGGAGCAGGAGCTGGGCTCACCATACCCAAGTCCCTTCCCCACCCACTGTGCAGCCTACGCTGATCCAGGGGCTGTAGGCCACATTTCTATCACGTTTTACCACCAAGCAGGAGAAAAGCTGTTCATAAACATCCACGTTGTTTTATTGTTCAGGCAAAGCTTTTATCTCCACAAATCTCTGAGCGCAAAGCCTTTCAGATGACCTGGAAAAATCACATCATCCCCCAACCTGCCATTAGCCAGAGACCCGATGACTTGTTTCACTGCTGATTGAGGCTTTGAGGCACGTGCTGCAGCCCCCACCTCGGCTAACAGCAGGGGGCTCCGTGTGTCCTCGCATCGTCCTCAGCAAGGACCAAAGAAATCATTTCAGTTTGCCATACAAACTGCGTGGGGGGGTTTCATCACAAGAGAGGCACAAACAGGTTTTGTAGAAGGGCTTTCAGATCTCCCAGCTTTTATCACTGCATACAAAAGCTGGATCAATTCAGTCATCACAGGATCTGTCACAGTACAGCACCCTCCATGCTGCTGGCTCTCCCTCATTAAGACTAATCACCCGATCTTAAACCCCACAGCCAATTTCCTCCCGCTGTGCCCACCCACATTTGGGGTTTCATGGAGGATTTCCCAAACCTGAAATAATTCCCTCAACGCTGTCGTGCCTGGCAGAGGAGCACGCTTGACTCTTAACAAGGCAGACACCATTTTCTGGTACAAGTACTTTTATTTCATCTCCACAAAGATGAACGCGTTCACGCAATGCTTCCTGCATTGGAGGCTATCCTGGGCCACAGATCTGCACACTCCTTGGCCACAGGGCCTGTGATGGCTGAACCTGGAGGAGAGAACAACAAAGCAGGACATCAGAGAGCTCAGTCAGCACAGTTGTGTTCTCCTGGGTCCTTGGTGCAGGTGAGCAGAGCCCTCTAACCGAGCACACCAACCCCAGCCATCACAGCCAACATTTCTCTTTGGCCCGGAGCAGGATTCTGCTTGCCCATACCTTTCATTTCACCTTTATTGTTCACTATTACTCCCGCGTTGTCTTCAAAATACAAGAACACCCCATCTTTTCTTCTGTACGATTTCCGCTGCCGAATTACCACCGCTGGGTGCACTGCCAAGAGACACAGCAGGTCAGCGTTCATCAGCATCCCTCCCAGCACAGTCAGCAGCTCACCCCAACACCGAGCTCCCCTTCGCAGTGCTTCTCTAGGAAGCTGAGTTACACCCTGGGTTCACAGTCCTAATGCAGGGATAGGACCAGCAAGGCTGACACCTCAGCCACTCTATTCCCAGCTTTTCAGCATTCCTCTCGCAGGATGTATTAAACTTCCTTGGTTGTATCTGGGCATACAGCTCATAACTCACATCAGCCTTGCTGGCATCACACTGACAGAGCAGAGCTGATGCCTGTGGGGTCCAGGGACGAATTCTGAAGGCAATAAGGCACTTCAAAACTGACAACTAAATCCACACTTGGAGAAGACAACGCTCTTCCAGTTTCTCAACTGTGCTTCTAAGTGTGTCAGCTCAGAGACAGCACTCAGCAAGCACACCCCTAGGAGGGGGGGGGTAAGGAATCCAATTCCCAAGGCCGTGTCACATCACTGATTGAAACGAACAGCACAGGCTGCCACTTCACCCAAAAGCGATGCTTTTCTCTGCCCTTCCACGACAACTCACTGAGCCACGGCGCACAGACCCAACAAGTGCTTTTGAGAAGGGTGGAGCAAACGCTCCTGCAAGCGGGCAGACGTCTGCCTTCTGATTCCTTCCTAGGCAGATATAACGCAAGACTTGCTCCTCTGCCCCCTGGGAGGACGCTGCAGCGCTCACAGACTCAGCAGGAGCTGCCTGTTGCTACAATCAAGTGTGGGTTGAGGAGCGCCACGCAGGCACTGCAGGCCTGGCTGCTCCTCCCCACGCTCACCCTTCTTCCTCAGCTCCGGTTTGCCCTTCTTGACAGTCGCCATCACCATGTCACCCACACCGGCTGCAGGCAGTCTGTTCAGGCGGCCCTTGATCCCCTTCACGGAGATGATGTACAGATTCTTGGCACCTGTGGAGAGAAGAGCTCAGGATCTGTGCCGAGATGCCGCGCCTGCAGGGACTCCAACCACCCCATCACCCAATGAGGCAAACAGCACAGGCTGCCACTTCATCCCAAAGCGATGGCCTGTACAGCACGGCCCTGGTGAACGATTTTCAGCAGGAAAAGGGCCATTTCCAGACGCACCCCCAGCTCCCTGCCTTACAGCTCAGCCCACACCCCCGCAGGGTCCCCCCAGACCCACTCGCAGCGGGGCACCCACCGGTGTTATCAGCGCAGTTAATCACGGCTCCCACGGGGAGACCGAGGGAGATGCGGAACTTCGCTCCGGAGGAACCTCCGCGTCCTGCGGGCAGAGGAGAGCCATGAGGTCACCACCGGGCGGCGCGGAGGGGCTGCGGGGCGGGGGGGAGCCGGCAGAACTGAGCGCCTGGATGGGCTACGGGGCACCGGGTGCGGCCCGCGCTGCTGGGCGGGCCTGATACCGCTGCCGGCCGAACCCGGGCCCACGCAGTGCCCCGGACCCCCGGCATCCTCCACGCCCCTCGCCGCGGCGCCCGCACACGCAGAGCGGCGGATGGAACCGGATCCCGGCCAGGCCCAGCGCCCCACCTCACCTCGCTTCGACATCTTGGCGCCGGAAGAGACGGAGGCGCGCGAGGCACGCTGGGAAATGGAACCTCCCCGGCGGACGTCACGTGGCGAAGCCGGCCTGCGTCACGTGACTGTGGAAGATCACGTGGTAAAGATCACGTGACGAGGGACGGCGCGGAGCCGACGCCCCCTGCAGGCGTTTCTCCGCGCTCTCCGCGGGCAGCGCCCGTAGCCCAGAGTGCGCCGCGGGCACCGGGAACCGCTGCCAAGTAATCAGAGAAAATTTGGTTGAGAAATCCTTCTTTCTTCTAAAAGGTAGAAAGCAGGAGAGTGGAAATAAAAAAAAAGAAAGAGAAAATGAGGGGGCACCCGGATTTGAACCGGGGACCTCTTGATCTGCAGTCAAATGCTCTACCACTGAGCTATACCCCCGCGGCCCGCAATGTTTTGTGCTGCGTGCTACAAAAGCTGCCTTCGCTTTTCTCTGCTCACAACGTTTTCTGCCCCAGCGGCCTTGCAGACCGCAGCTCCACGCCAGCCCTTCGCGAATAAGGGCTTTACTCCGCGGCAGCGCACGCCTGATTTCCTCCAGATTGTCCTGATGTGCTCAGGAGGGCAGCACGGAGCTGGGAGCCTCACAGCCTGCAAGCAAAGAGTGGGAATTCATACTGAATCATTGAAGTACGTGAGGTGTGACCCAATGGAGTCTCACACACGGGGGGGGGTCTGACACCCGGGGGGAAGTAACTGCATGTATCGGTATGGAATGGGGGCTGTGCTGCTGGAAAGGAGCTCTACAGAGAAGGACCACAAGGTGACCACAAGCCAGCAGTGTGCCCTGGTGGCCAGGAAGGCCCGTGGGAACCTGGTTGGCCAACGGTTGGCTGAAGGTTGACTGTGAGACAGTGCAGATGAGGGCATCGGTGCTGATCGATGTCCGAAGGGTGGGGGCACGGGGGTGGGACTGGGCTCTGTTCGGTGCAGAAAGCAAAGCGTTGTGATAACTCACAGCTCTGGGTGAGCTCCTGCCGGTGCAGTTTGGGGAGATGGAAGAGCTGCCCTGGGAGCCCGGGGATCTCCGCTGTGTGCAGGGGTGGGAGCCGTCCCTGTGGAGCTTTTGGGTGCGGAGCGGCTCCGTTCCTCGCAGCACTTCCTGAGCCAAACGAGGAGAAACCGCCCACGGAGCAGCGCGACGCGTCTGAAGCCGCGATGGGGCGGGGGGGGGGGAAGGGGGGAGGAGAGAAAAATATAAAATCTCAACGAGGGGGCACCCGGATTTGAACCAGGGACCTCTTGATCTGCAGTCAAATGCTCTACCACTGAGCTATACCCCCGGCTGCCGCTCCGCGCCCCGCGCCGTGTTCCTGTGCGGGACCGCGCGGTGCGAGGTGGGGTGCAGGGGGGATGCGACACGTGGAGCCGCTCGAGGAGCGAAGCGCGTGCGCGTGCCCGCGTGGAGTGTCGTGTCGCGCAACGGGGTCGCGCACCCGCGGGGTGGGGTTTGAGTTGTGGAGGGAGCAGCGATTTGCGCGTGCAAAGGAGTGCGGGAGCGCGAGTGAGGGCGGCGGGGCGATGCGCGTGGGTGGGCGCGCGCTGCCGCCCCGCCCCGCGCGCCCCCGCCGCCCCTCCTCCCTCCCCCCCCCCCCCTTATTTAGGGGCGCGGCGCGCGGGCGGCGGCCCAGAGGCGGACGCGGCGGCGGCTGCGGGGGGAGCGGGGCGGCCATGAACCCCAACTGCGCGCGTTGCGGGAAGATCGTGTATCCTACCGAGAAGGTGAACTGCCTGGATAAGGTGAGAGCGGAGAGCGGCGTCCCGCAACCCTCCTCCTTCTCGACCCAATCCCCGCCACCGCGTTCTGCCCGCACCGTGCGGAGCGGTCGGAGCTGTCGGGGGGGGGAGAAAGGCTCCGGATCCCGCAGCGCCGTGAGGCGGAACCCATCTGGATCCCATTAGCAGTGGGGGTTTCTTTTTAAGCTCCGGTTCCATCGGGCGCGTCCCCGTTCCCGGAGCTCTGCGGTTCGCGTTGCTTTCTCTCACTGCTTTCAGTATCGCTTCGGAGCGTTTCTTTCCCCGTTAAAAATAAAGCTTTTCTGCTACCGGCGTTCCGGTCTCGAGGAGGGGTGATGGCGGGGGAGGGGTGCAGCGATCTCTCGCTGTTGCCCCCGCGGGACCCCCGGAGCCGCCCTCTCCCCTCCACCCCCCCCCCTCACTCCGGGGCGCTCCCGCAGGTTCTAAAATAAGTAACTCGCGGAATGCGCCGATCCGCGCAGCGACATTCCTGAGCCGCGCAGACCCCGGGGCCGCATTTTTCACGGATGAGGTTTTTTCCTGACGCTGGGAATCGGCCGACGCCGATCCATCAGCGCTGTGTCCCAGAGACCCTCCCGTCTGTTTCAAGCTGAGAAGTGGCTCTGTCTGCACAGCACCCCCCGCGGGTGTCCTGGCGGGGGTTCATTGGGGGATGGGGTGGGGGGATGCGCTTCCTCCTATGCGCGCAGCCCCGCGCTTCTCTCATTGCCCGCTGTGCGTGCGGGGCTGCGGGAATAACTCAGGGCTGCGGGGGCTTCGCTCTCTGCAGCCCCCCATTAATCCGTCCTGCGGCTGCAGTAGCCCCCCCTCCTCCCGGAAAGCACGACCCGATCTCTGCTTTTACAACGTCCGCGTCAGCTCCGTGCAAAGTCTGAAGGGCGGATTTGCTCGCACCGCACCGGGTGGCCGCCGCGGGGGGAGCGGTGCGGAGCGCGGGGTGACGGGTTTGCCTTTTCCCGGAGCGAAGCGCTGATATCGGCAGCGACTGATCCGAGGTCCTCGGCTGAGTCGGACGGGGGCTGAGCCGTTTGGTTGGGATTTCAGCGCCGCTGCTTTGCACGGAACGACGGCTCCATTCGGCAACGGGGGGGTGGGGGGGTGTTCCTTGCCCAAGGCTGAGGGCTGTGATGCTTCCGCTGGGGGAGCGACACGGGGCTCCTGTAGTGGTGCTGTGACTGTGAAACCAAGGTGGGATTTACTGTTAGTTCCTTGAAGTGGCCACAAACCCAGCGGGGCTCTCCCTGTGCCGTCTTCATCCTTTGAGTCCTGAATGGTGCAGCAGCAGCAAAGGATGAGCTGTGGGTGCACACAGCTGTGAGCTCCATCCCCGTTCTGCTGCACGCAGGTGGGAATGGTGCTCCGTGCACTGCATGCCCAGCAGAGCAGCTCCGGGCTGTGGGGGTGCAGCACTGTGCAGCTGTGCCTGAGCTCTGCTCCAGGAGCTCTGAGCGCCTCAACCTGGGAACTGAAAAGCAGAGCCATCAGCTCTCCTGAAAAGAAGTTATTTGGAGCCTGGCCTCCTTTCTCTGCTAGAGGGTGAGGGGGAGCAGGATGGGAAGTATGAAGAGCTGCTGTTCCTGTGCCTGTTGTGCTGCTCCTTTGTGGTGTTGGTGTGGGTTCGTGCATATGGTGCCGTGTTGGGGTAAGGTGATGTTCAGAGGTGGCAGTGCTGAGGGCTGCAGGCAGCTCATCTCTGGATATTCATGTTGTTATGATGCTGTGGATGGCTGGAAGGCTGTATGTAACTTATGGGATGCTCTGAGGGTTGTTGGTCCGTCTGTCTCATCTGAAAGCACGGGGGAGAGGGGAAAAGTGGGCAGGATAGGAGCTGGGCGACGGCACAGGGCAGTGCAGTGCGATGCCCCTCTGCTCGGCCACCGTTAGCAGGAAGCCGAGGAGGAACTCTCAGGAGGAACTCGCAGGAGGAAAAGCACAAATACGTTGCTCTGAGCAACTGAGAGGCAGTGAGTTGTCCTGCTCCGCTGAGTCACAGCGCCCAGGGCTGTGTTTGTGCTCGGGGTGTGGCGCTGGGGGTGGGTGGCAAAGGGCTGCTGCTGCTCCTGCAGGATGAGAGCACGGAGCAGAGCACGGCGCCAGCAGTGGAAACAGATGCTTAGAAGCTCTAAGGTGGAAAAAACATTACGGGTGGAAACTGTAGCACCAGCAGCAGCTGTTCTCCCTGTGTTCGCTCACTGCATCGCCTGACTCGCAGCTCTGGGTGCTGAGCTGCTGCCTTGGCTCTGCTTGTTCCTTCTGTGTTTTTGTGGAGCGGCTGTGGGCACCTCACGTGCAAAGTGTGTCTGCTGATGGAGGAAGAGCCACTGGGGCGGTGCTTTCCTTCTTCAGTTCTCCCACTCAGCTCTGCTCCCCAGGCATGGCTCCAAGCCCCCAGCCCTTCCTGGGACCCTGGGCACGAGGTCACAGCAGAACACAGCTGGGGCCAAGCATCCTGAGGGGTCACACAGCTGCTCTGAGCTGCTCTCACAGGGCTCCTTCCAGCCCCTGGGTCAGAAGGGCCCTAAACGCTCCAAATGTGTCTTTAGAGCTCATGCTGCGGCCAATAATGTCGGGTTGTGATCCGAATTTTGAGTCTTTAACCTTGAGTGTGAGCTGGAGGAAGAGCTGTGCTGCTGTGAGTCTGTGCCTGGCATTCAACTGGGGTGTGCAGGGCTGGGGGAGGATGCCCACACCACCTCCCCAGCATCAGGCTGCTCATCCTTATCACTCCAGCCCTGCCCTGATAAGGTGCTGCTGTGTCTTCCAGCAGTGGGGGAGAGGGCCTTGAAGTGTGCGTAGGATGATCCATGAGGTTTGGGGAGTGCAGTGAGGGTGGGGGGGACCCTTTGGACACCTGTGTTGGACCGAGTGCTGCTCATGGGGGGGGGGGGGGAGCAGCGGGGGCTCTTCTTTTCTATCTCTATCTCACTCCCTGGGCTGGGTGTCTCTGCAGCCCCACCTGACGTGCTCTCCTGCCCAGCTCTGGGCAGAAAAACCCACAGCTGTACCTTTTGAAGCTGCAAACCACAGCTGCTGGCTCTGCTGAGTGCGTGCGTGAGGAGGAGCTTTCACTCACCTCCTCGGCCTAGCCCTGTGAATTCCTGATGTGGAGATAAAGCAGCACGCTGCTGTAAGGCGAAGTCATAAATGCTGCTGCTGTGTTGGGGTGAGATGCATTGGGAGAGAGTCCTGTGATGGTGGGAGGCCCTGCAGGGGCTGTGGGTGTCAGCACTGGCATCTCTGGGCTGAGTTTTGCAGAGCAGGGCCGTGTCCCATCAGAACGGAGCCTTGCGCTGACGCTCCTCTCCTCTGTTTGCAGTTCTGGCACAAAGCATGCTTCCACTGCGAGACCTGCAAGATGACCCTCAACATGAAGAACTACAAGGGCTACGAGAAGAAGCCCTACTGCAACGCGTGAGTGCTGCCACGGGGGGTTGGGGCTGTGGGTGCTGGGGGGTCCGTGGGATTCTCCTCCCTCTCAGTGGTTGATTTTCTTATGTCCCACCATATGGGGTCCTGGAGCTCTGGTGTGGTTCCATGGGATGGTTTTCCATTGCTCTGCAGCATTTGGGGATGGGGAAATGGGTTCTGGCTGTGTCCTGGGATCCAGCCCTGCTCAGTCTGCAGGTGAATAAGATTCTGCTGCGTGTGTTTCTTAACGTCTATAAAGCAGCTTTGCAATGAGATCTTTTGTAGCTGTTTCTTATACATCGACGGGTCTTAGGAGGAAAATGAGATGATGTGCTGCTGCTTAGCACTTGTGTAGCGAGCTCCATTCACAGAGTGCTCTAAAAACTCTAATCCTGACAACATCCTTGTAAGATGGGTATTAACCATATTAATGCCTAAGAATAGAATGGAGAAGCAATAGGGCTGTCAGTCAGCAGTGCTGCAGCAAAACTCTCTTGTGTAGCTCTGGTATTGCTGGGAGCGACGGTGGTGGAGGTGACACAACCCTGCAGGGCTGAGACGGTGTCCTGTGTGTCCCTTTGGGGGTGGATGCATCCTGCAGGGTGTGAGAGCCCTCAGCAGCCCTTGTTGCAGCCAGAGCCCCCTCCCCTGTGCGCCCCATGGGCCGGGATGTGCCCATCCCCGTTCATACTGCAGACCTGGGGTCCCGTTCTGCTCCTTCCCTCTGCTGCTGTAAGGGAAGTGGGATAATAATGGGAAATTCCTGAGATTCCAAGGAGTCTGCGCAACCCCGACCCATCTCACTTTCTCAACCCCCTCTGCTCCAGAGCTGCCTTTGATGCTGGCTGTGGCCTTAACTCTTTCACAGCCGCTCAGGAAGCCTGGGCTGGTCTCACAAAGACCCACATCACGTTGTGCCCTTCCTGCTCCGTGTGGCCGTGCCTTAATGCACAGGGAACTGGGAGCTGCTGGCAAGCAGGGTGAGGTTGTGCTGCCCAATGCTGTGGGGCAGAGCACAGGGCTCCGTGCTGCCCCAGGAGGGACAGGGGGACGTGGGGCAGCCTGGTGGACCCTGATGCTGCTGGTGCCTGCAGGAGCTGGGGAACAGCAACGTTTACTCTGGCAGGGGAGCGGCTGCTGTGCTGAGCACAGGGTCTGCTCTGTTTGAGCCGTGGCCTTCTGCCAAATTCCGAAGTTTCTTTCTTCAAGAGAGCAGAAGGAAGAGGGCCGGGCTTCCTCCTGCTCTGCCATTGCCCTGCAATAAATCCGGGCGCAGCCTTTGGGTGGCTGCAGCTCTGGGCTCCCTGTGGCTTTGGTGCTGTGATGCAGCTGGGTGCTGCTGGCAGCGTTTGGGGCTGGGTTCATCCCATGGGAGCACCTCGAGCTCCAGGAGGTGGAAGCAGAGGCAGAGGAAGGGCTGTATGCAGATCAGGGATGGAGGAGAGCTGAGCTGCAAGAGGCAGAGGCTGCTGGAGAGGCAGAAGTGTTTCTCTGCCCTGTCCCAGTTACGTGATCGTTCTGTTCATCTCCCTCGAGAGCACCTCCAGACAAGGCCAGGCTTCATCATATTGCTGTGGGCTTGCTTGAATTCCTGCTGATCTCAAAACAATTGCTGTGCTGAACGTGTTCAGCTCAGACAGCCCTGCTCCAGCACCCCCTGTGCTGCTGGGTTTGTTCCTTGGCTGCTCGCTCAGCCCCCCCTTGTTGGGTTTGCATGAGGCACTGCTGCTGGCTCACCCCTGCACCTCCTATGCTGGCGAGGGGAGGGAAAACTGCATTTTCCCCTTTGCTGAGGGGCTCCGGTCTGTGCCAGTAGTACATGGTGTAAGTGTGCCAGTCCCTGCTCCCTCCATCTGCTGTGTGACCACAGCTGCACCCAGCTATGCTGCCCTGTGTGTGCAGTGTGGGAGTGCTGTCCTCCAGCAGCCCCATCACCTTCCTTCCCATTGCTGACCCCAAGGACCCCCCTGTAGCCCCATCTCTGCTTTCCACGCTGTGCTGTCCCACACCCCCCAGGGCTCTTGGAAAGAGAGGAGCCCCAGCGATGCGTTCTTGGCTCCATGCAGTGCCCCATCTGGTAGCAGCTGCCTCTGTTCGCACAGTGAGCCCTCAGACCAGGGGGGAGGAGGGGGGCAGGAAGGAAAAGAGGAACAACTGTGTGCCAGGGGGGTGTCTGAGTGTTTGAGTGGCACTGGGTTGGGGCTCTGGGTGGAAGGAATGCCTCTGTGCTGTGGGTAGGTGGGAGCAGGCAGTGGAGTATGTGGGGAAAGGCCCCCCCATCCCTCTTCTGCATGGAGGGGGGGGGTCGTGTGGAAGCTTTCATGCCCCCCCCCAGCTGTGGGGTTTGGAGGAGGGGCAGCGCTCTCCTGGTGCAGGTATTGGGTGCTCATGCAGACACTGCCCTATTGTTGAGCTCTGCTCACAAAGCAGATGGTGAGTGAACGTGTTTGCTGAGAATCCTGTCATCAGGGTGGGGGTCTTCACTGCAGCTCCACGCACAGCAGCAAAACCCCCAGCCCTGCGTGAGGGGGGGGTGGGGTTCAGTTGCAGAGCCCCTGGGGCTGGGCTGCTGGTGGCTGTTGTGTTCCCAACCTTGCTTATCCGTGCCTGGGGCCAGAGACCTTGTGGAAAAAACCAGTAGTGCTGCAATGCCGGCTCTGCTCCCATAAACAACACTCTGAGGGGGGGGGGGGGGGGGGCCAGGCAGTGCTCTGTTTGGGGGTGGGGGGGGGACAGGGTGGCTGTGGGATGAGCATTACTTCTTCCAGGAGCTGCTGCTGCTGACTTCACAGCTTGGCAACACCCCGCTCTGCTTTTGCTTGAAATCTTTCCACTGTGGATGAAAGCAGGTTCTTGGAGCAGGCTGCTTGCACTGCAACACCCTCTGGAAGTGCTGGCACAGCCTCTGGGAAAGAGGGGGGGAAGCTGAGCAAAGCCCCAGGAAGGCAGTGCAGTGTCCCTGCTCAGCACTGGGTTCCTTGTGCTGGAGCTGTGCCTGTGGGTCCCCTTCTGCCTCCAGCATGGGGAGGGCGCTGGGGCAGCCTTGGTGAGGAGCTCATCCTGCAGAGCTGTGCTGTGCTCAGTATGGGCTGGGAACAGATGCTGGGAAAAGCAGCAGCTGCACACACAGAGGGCTGGCCCAGCCATTTTGGCAGCCTGAAAACACTGGGAGGAACTGAGATCCCACTCTGCAGCCTGCTCCTTTAGGGTGGGATGTTTGCAAGCTCTCTGCAAAGTAGCAGGGTGCTGTTTTCACTTAAGAAAGAACAACAGTTTATTATTGTTTAAGTGCGTCCCTGCGAGCCAGCAGCTCCGTGATGGGCAGGATGTGACCGTGCAGCCTGCTGGCAGCACTCAGCCTATTGCTCCTGCTGCATAACTCTTTGTTCCCAAAGCTGCTGTGCAGTCGTGGGGGTGATGCTCACCTCCTGGAGGTGTGGGGTTGTGCTGCACATCTGCCCAAAGCACTCACTTGGAGCCTGTGTGCGAGGGCAAGCGATGCACCAAGCACTGATTGCTGCCAAAATGCAGCACACGGTGGCCATGCAAGGAAACAGAGGTGCCTTGGAGTCATGCTGAAAGTGGCTCCTCTTGTTCCTGTTGTCTTGCAGAAGCATCCCACTGCTGACCTTACAGGAGAAGTGTAGCTCCATCTCCAAGTGCAGCCCCTCGGCTCTGTGGTGGGGCTATTATGGGGTGTATGGGAGGAGCTGCTGTGCCCCCGCCGTGCAGCTCTTTGTGGCAGCTCTTCAGAAGTGCTCCCACCCCCATAGAGGCAGCAGGGAGTCAGCTGGGGGTGCAGAGCAGACAGACCCTGATCCCCGGTAATCCCCAGCTGCCTCCAGGTGCTGTGGGGCTGACGGCCCCAAACTGCCCCTAATGCAGCAGCCAGACAGGCTCTGTCCACCCTGCAAAGACTGCCCTGACCTGGTTTAGTAGCACAGCACGAGGTGTCTGGGGCTGTGTTGGGGTTTGCTCCTGTTTCTGGGGGTGGGACAGCATGCATTGCCTTCTGAGGGGTGTCTTGAGCAGCTCCATGGATGGTGCCTGCAGAAAGTGAATGGGGGAGAGGCCCCAGGCAGGGATGTGCATCCCGTATCACCCTGCTCTGTGTCCCTGCATGCTGCTCTGTCTTGCCCATCAGCAGCCCCATTGGATCCCGAGTGCCCCATTCATTAGGCACTAATTAGGTGCAGGGGGCCCATTGGGAAAGGCCTGCAACTGGCTCTTGCTTCCTCCCAAGCTCTTACTTCCCAATCCTATGCAGAGCTGCTTCCTCTGAGGCGTTTGGCTCAGCACCACAGGGCCATGGTGCAGTGCCAGGACCGCGGTGGGCACGGATCCTTTTTGTGCCGGGTACCAAAGGCTGTTGCTCACTAATTGCAAGGGTGGTTTTGCTGTGTGCTGCTCTTGCTTCTGGAGGAGGCAGGTTGAGTGCTGAGCACCTTCCTTACCTGCAGCAGTTATGGGTCTGACTGTGGGGTGGAGAGCACAAGAGCACCCTGCATGGGGAAGGACGCTCCCTGCTCATCCCTGGTGCAATTCTGCTTCCTGCACGCTCCCCCAACCCGACACAATCCGTCGGTGCTTCCTCATTAAGATTTAATTTACTGCTGTGAGCGCTGTGGCTGATTCTCATGCATACGAGATGGTTTCCCCGTTGCAGGGAGGTGGACGTCTGTGGTTTGTGCTGAGTGTCCCCACTCCTTCGTTCCCAGCCTTTGGAGCAGGCGGATCCCACAGCTCTGCACGGAGCTGATGCCCGTCCACAGGGGATGTGGTTCACTTGGTGCATTTCCTCCCATTCCCTGCTGCAGGACGATTGCTGCCCCCAGCAGCAGATGTGGGGCTCAGGGCTGCAGCCCTTGGGGAGGCTCCTGCAAAATCTCACTGACCAAAGAAGAAACCCAATGCTGTTCTGTGCCCCTCTCCTTCATCCCTCCCCAGCCCCTGCCCACGCTGTGAATGGCATCAGCATCTTCCAGAAGATGATGATGATGATTTTGCCCTACAGCCATGGCTGTGTGGTTTCCCCCAACTTGGCAGGGATGATTTGTGGCATTGCTTTGCAGTCCTGCAGCACTGGGGGCTTCCTCCTCCCCACACGCCACGCTCGGACCCTTCTCCGTGCTATTAGCATGCCCGGAGCATTGGATGCTGTTGCCATGGAAATGGGATGATTTAGACTCAGAGAGCACAGAGCTGTGACAGAGATGAGGCTGCAGCTCAGTGCGATTGCCTTTGCCCTTTGCAGGAGCTGCACAGTGTCACACTGTGCTCTGCTGCTCTGCGTGGCTGCTGCCCCCCGGCCCTGGGCTGAGCACAGCACCACAGCCAGCAAAGGGGTTTGGATTGTGTTGCTTTTGTGCTTAAAAAGTGGTTTTGTTCTCTTTGACCTCAGTGTGAGTTAAGCAGTGGCTTCCAAGAAGCTCAGGAAGAGGCTCTGTGCTGAGCTGTCCTCCAGTGCTGCTGAGCTGCAGTGATGCATGGAGTGCATGAATGCTGCTGCATCAGAGCCCCAGCACCCCAAGCAGCCGCCTCCTGGCACAGTGTTGGGATGCAAGCACACATTTCCTGCAGCCAGGTTTGGACACTCAGTGCATGCACTGCTGGCTCTGCAGCGCAGATACCGTGGCTATGATGCACGTGCAGCATTCAGGAGCACCTTTCTGACTGCAGCCCTGCTCCTTTTGCAGCGGGCAGCAGTGGGCTGTGTGCCATGGCTGCGCTGCTGGTTGCTGCCTCTAGAACATCACTTGGGCAGAGGCTCTGCTGTGGAGCTGCTGCTATGATTCCCAGTGGTTGGAGGGGTCCGGAGATCATCCGGCCATCCCTACAGCTTTACCTTCTGGGAGAACCAACCATTGAGAGCTCTGCTTTCACCCCAGCTCTTTGGCTGTTGGCAAAGTCACCCTGGTGCTGCTGTGTTGCGTTTGGTCAGCGTGGAGGAGGCAGTGCAGAGCCCAGCAGCCCCAGCTGGGTGGATGCTGTGCCCCAATGCCATGCCCAGCCATGGTGGGAGCAGAGCCTGAGCACACAGTGTTGAATCTCCCCCGTCAGATTAATCTAAACAGAGATTAAACCATATCCTAGGGGCGGTCTGTGATCTGCTCTCATCCAGCGCTGCTCCTTGTCCCTCTCAACTGCTGCTGAGCTTCCTTTCCCCTTTCTGCAAACCACATCTGCTTTGTCTGCTTTCTGGGTGTGCGTGGGGGGGGTTTCTCTGTTTTCTCAGCGTGGCTCTGGAGTCTATTTTTGTTGTCTCACTTCCTGCGTTGCTGCATGAGGTATGTGCTGCTCTCAGGTCTGTGTCTCAGTGTCGTGGTGCAGATGGTTTCCTGCTGCGCTGACCGCAGCGTGGACAGCCGTGGGCAGAGCTCTGCTCACACTGTGTGCAGTCAGTTCCCTGTGGTGGCTCTCAGGGCGCAGCCTGGGGCTGTCAGACCCATAGGGCTCCCACGTGGTGTGGGTAGGGATGGGGCTGCAGCTCCATCAGGTCAGGGCTCGCCTTGTCTGCCAGCGTGGGAGCTGTGGGCTGCCTGGTGCAGAGACAGCAATGGGACAGGGATGGGGTCAGAGCTGTGTGCATGGGCAGCAGATGCATCTGCAGGGTT
The DNA here is from genome assembly GCF_019238085.1 of Lagopus leucura. NCBI lineage: Eukaryota > Metazoa > Chordata > Aves > Galliformes > Phasianidae > Lagopus > Lagopus leucura. The sequence continues at coordinate 42,009 of NW_024963913.1, forward strand.
TGCGGGTTTGTTTTCAGCCCTGCTCACCTCCTTTTGGAGCCACCATGGAGGAGGAGAGCTGCCTTGTCTGGGCTTTCAGGAGGGTTTGTTCAAGCAAAAGGAAGTGAATGTGAGTTGGGGGTGCTGCTGCTCTGTGCCCCCCAGACCCAAAGTGCTGCATCTGGGGGCAGCTGCCATTGCATGTGGTGGTGCCTGGCAATGGATCTGCTCATGGATCCCCCCACGTTCCAGCAGCTTTGCCTCTGCTTTTCCACCTTCCTGAGCGGGGGAAGGGCTGCGTGAAGTGTTCCCATCTCAGGGGGAGCTCACAGCGTTTGTGTCAGATGTTCACCTCCTGCCACGCATGAGTTCACCCCACTGCACATCTGTGCTGATAGCAGAGGCTGCGTGTGGCACTGCAGGAATGCAGCCTGGCCGTGGCTCTCCTGCTTTACAGCCCCGTGTTGGGCACATGCTAAGCAATCACCCCACGTGTGGGATGGGTGTAGGTGAGAAGCGCCCCGGGTCAGACACCGTTCTGCTGACGGAGCTCCTGCTGGGTGGTGATATCCTCAATGTGAGGTCTGTGGCTGAAACTGCAGCAGAATGAGCCAGGAGAGCTCTGGGCTCCTCTGAGCCATCCTGCTGGGAGCAGTGGAGCAGAGGCAGAGCGGTGTAAAGCAAAATGTTTACTTGGATTGATGTTACCAATGACGGTAACTGAAGGTCCTGGTGAAGGTGTCCTGGGGTCCATCCAGAACTTGGGCACAAACCTACAAAGACATTTTCCTCTGGGAAAAAATAGTGACGTAAAAAAAAGCCAAACCCTCCTTATCTGCTTTTTCCCATGAAAGCAGTGGAGTGCAGAGGGGTGGCTGCTCCAGGACGACACCTCCAGCACGGTGCTATGGAGAGGGCTGGGCACCTGGTGCTGATGCTGTCCTTTCCCCCCCTGCAGACACTACCCGAAGCAGTCCTTCACCATGGTGGCAGACACTCCCGAGAACCTGCGCCTAAAGCAGCAGAGCGAGCTGCAGAGCCAGGTAAGCATACATTGTGTGCTGCAGAGCCAGGTGAGAGCTGCTCTGTGCTCTGTGCTTTGTGCTGCGCCTCGTTGTGCTGCGTTCTCTGCTCCGGTGCACAGCAGGAGAGCTGTGCGTGGGGCTGTTTTGCTGTTTGCTGTTCCACTCATTTGAGGTGGCTGTGAGCTGCCTCCCCCAGGCACCCCCAACCCCGCAGTGGGATTTTCCCTGCTGGCATCCAGCATTGCAGCGGGGTGAAATGGAAAGGAGGGGCGTGAGCTCTGCGGGCACCGGTTTTGGGTAAACCCAAAGGTTGGAGGGATTGGAAGCTCTGGCAGGCAAAAACGAGCAGATGGAACAGATACCAGGGGGTGTGGATAAAGTGGGAAGAGGGGAGGCTGTGGGAGGAGGGAGCTGAGCAGACGTGCCCCATTCTGTGCCATAGGGTGTCCCCGAAGTGCCCAGCTGTGATGCAGAGCTCCGGGCACTGCTCCTCCTGGGGGTGTTGGGATTGCTTTGGGTGGGCAGCAGGCAGAGCTGCAGTGGGAGAGAAAGCATCCAGGGGCAGTTCTGGCTTGAGTCACCGTCTCTGGGGAGAGCACAGGATGTGGCCACTGTTCTGGGAATCTCTTTTACTTCTTTTTTTTTCTTTTTTATTTCCTTCAATGGAAAGGGGCAAAGAGGAAAGGGCAGAGAGTCCACGCAGAGCTGTCAGCATTGGCTCAGCGCAGTGCTGGCAGCGGATGGGCAGAACAGGGTTGGGGTTTGCCCAGGGTTGGTGTGAGGTGAGCAGTCATCCTTTGGGGTCAGCGTGTTCCCCTCCACGTGCCTGGAGGTGACGCTGCCCTCCTCCTCTCCCCGTGAGCCTGGAGCCGCCAGGAGCTGGAAAGCAAACAGAATGGGGTCAGAACCTCACCTGGTGGCAGATAGAGCTGTGCTTTGCAAGGCCGCCCAGCAGCACCCTGTGCACCTGGATGGAGCTCAGCCCAAGTTCACTCTGTGCTCCAAGGAGCCACAAAGGGGACACGGTTGCTCTTCCTCAGTAATAATCCGGAGAACCGTGTGCTCTGCAGCCCCCGGTGCTGCTTTTCCAACGAGCTCAGCTCTTCATTATCTCTTGCTTATTAAAGTAGACCCCGGGGAGGGGATGCTGGCACTGCCTGGGCTTTTCTGCAGCTCGCTGGGACGCTCGGCTCCCGTGCTGTGTGCTGTGCTGGATGTGGCTGGAAATGAAAGTAGGTTCCATCCTCTGCGTGAGGTCGGTGCGGGGTGTCGTCCATCCCATTTCCCTCTGCACTGAGTGTCTTTAGAGCCGTGCTCAGACCTGGAGATCTGCTGTGCCTGGAGCAGGTACAGTGCCCTGGGAGGTGCTGGGGGCTGCATCCCATTCCTGCACTGCTCCTCCACCACTGCAGTGTGCGTGGACCCTTCTGAAAGGAAGGGACTGGAACAGACACGCTGTGTTGTCTTAACATTCCAAAATGCTCAGCTACTGCTGTATCTTGTGGGAGGTGAAGCAAGGCCCTGTGCACAGCCCCTGTCACTGCAGGGGCACTGTGGGCACTGGCAATGGGAGCAGCACGTTGCAGGGCTGGCTGTGTGTGAAGGTGGCATGAGAGGGGCTGGGGTGCAACCAGGGGCTTCCAGTCTGTGGGACAGTGGCACCCACATCTTGGTGCTGGGACGGGCTGAGGGCATGGCTCTAAGAGCAGGAGGGAGCAGAAGGGATGGGTAGCGGTGAGACACGGAGCAGCTGAAGCGGGTGGGAGCTGCCCAGAGCCCCCCATGGAGGGCAGACCCTGAATGTGCTACAGATAGGATCTTGGTGCCTTTGTTCTGCCCACACAGGGACTCTCCTGTTTTGTATTTCCCCAAGTGCTCCAGCTAAGGCTGCCACTGCTGTGCTTTGTGGACAGCCTCGTAGGGACAGCAGGAGCTGAGCAGACCCTTCAGAGAGCCCTTCTGAAGCAGGAGCCGAGTTTGGGCTGTAAATGGAGCTGATGGTTGGGAGCTGTGTGAGGGAAGGGGCAGTCAGAAGGTCTGTGGTCCTCCGTGGGGCTGCTGCCAGCTGGAGCTCTGCAGCTCTGTGCTTCCCTTCACAGCTGTGTTTGTGGGTGACCCCAATAGGGGCGATCTGCCAAACCCACACCCCAGCAGGACCGGCAGAGCCGGTTGTGCACCGCTAACGGGGCTGCATGCAGATCCACCACCTTCCTCCTCTATTTGTGTTTGTGGAGAGGGCGTCTGCTGTTCCGGTCACTGTAGACGCTGGATAATAACAGCCTGTGTAGTTAAAAGTGTCTGCAAAGCGACAGCTTTTACGCCTGCAGCCTCTTCTTGCAGCCCACGTGCGGCGAGCAAATCGCAGGGTTCCCCTTCTGTGGTTAATCCTGACTGCTAAAAATGGGCATTTTGGGAGCAGCCGCCCTGCCTGAGTGCTGCAGGTACCCACAGCACCAGCAGGCATCAGCTGCCTCGTAAGGGCAGGGAGAAGCAGAAAATTGCCCATTCTGAGCACTTCCTCCCTCCTTCCGCTGTCTGTCCTGGCCACTGCGATGGCTGCAGCACTGCAGTGTCCCCCTGCTCCGTGTTTTCCCTCCCAACATCACCCCAGTGCCCCTGTCCTGCTCTGATTGCCATGGGGCAGAACCTCCCCTGCAGAACGCACTGTGCCCCACATCCTGCCATCGTCCCCCCCTGCATTCAGGGCAGCCTCAAAGGGGATCCTTTTGGGCTGCGTTGCTCTCACCTGGGTGTTAAAGGGAGAAGAAGAGAGGGATGAGATTCAGGAGGGTAAATGTAAGAATATCAAGGGAACTGCTTAGCCCTGTGATGAGCTTCATGCTTGAGGATGCTCTACCTTTCCTTCTCATGCTTGTTGAGCTGTGCATTTGCAGCCCGATGTGTAACACCCTGAGGTTGCTCCTTCCTAATGGTACTGTTTGTGTCCCTTACCCCAACCAGCTCCAGCTCTCTCCCTCATTGCCGTGGGCAAACAGAGGCTTCTGCCCTGAAATCAGTTTCTCCTTGATGTGCTTTGGCATCTCGGTCACGTTGTTACCCTGCAAGGGAGGATTCTGCAGCCCGGTTCATTAAACCTTTCCTTTCTGAGTCACATCAGAGTTACCAGTTGTGGACTGTGCCGTGTGTGCTGTGGCTGTGGGGAAGGGGTGGAGGCTCCATAGCTCCCATAGCTTGCATTTCTGCTTCTGTGCAGGGCAGGAGCAATGTGTTTGCAAGGTGCAGCTCAGGGCTGTGTGCTGGAAACGTGGTCTGGACGCTGCACAGAGCTACTGAAAAGCATGCAAGGGGACGAGTGAAATAAAGCAGGGCTCTGCTGGAAGCGATGCTGGTGGCAGTTTGGCAAACAAATAGGGTTGCTCAGTTCTGCTGGCCTCCAGCCCCACAGCCTGCTCTGTGATGGCCGTCCTGGGCCTTTTCTGTCCCTCAATGTCCCCTGGTGGAGCAGTGGGTGCAGCTCATGGAGCCCTCAGGACCCACATATGGACAGAGAGCTGCAGCTGAGCTGACCTGCAGTGGCAGCCTGCAGGAAATGCAAAGTGAATCCAAGTGACCCCAGCCCTGCTGAGAGAGCAACAGGATGAGCAGAGCACAGGAAGCTGTTGTGTTTCAGCTCTTGGCAGTGCCTCGTTTTGCTGTTAGCAGATACATTATGGGGGCTCCCTGCACGAAGCCAAGACTCAGAGCTGCTGTGGGGACAGCGAGGTCCGTCTGGGTGAGCAGAGCAGCTCCACGCACTGCATTCCCCCGCAGCTCACTGTGTTTGTTCTTGATCCCACCCAGATTCGCTACAAGGAGGAGTTTGAGAAGAACAAGGGGAAAGGCTTCAGCGTGGTGGCTGACACCCCGGAGCTGCAGCGAATCAAAAAGACTCAGGATCAGATCAGCAACGTGAGTGCCTTCTGATCGCTGTGTCTGGTGCTGCTGCGCTGCTCTGCTGCGGAGCTGTGTGCTGGTAGGGGGGGAGGGGGGCACACAGCATCACCTGAGCTGTCACCATACCTCATTGTCACCCAGGCTATCAGCACGGCCCACTGAGCACGCAGCACCGCGTGGAGCTCTGGGCTGTGTCTAAAAGAGACCCAGCTCTCCCTTTCTCAAAACAAGAAGCCCACGTCTGGGTTGGCTGCATCCTGCTCCCCCCATCCCTGTCCAGGTGCTGTGTGCAGGATGTGGATGGCTGTTTCCATGGCAAAGGAGGAGGATGCACACACACACATAGAGCTACTGCATGGGGTGCAGCCGACCTGGGGCACAGTGACACGGCTGCCTGCAGCACTGCATCCCTCCAGCAGCACACAGAGGGTTAATTAACCTTTAGCTGCTGGTAAAAGTCATGTGCGCAGCCCTTATCTAACAGCCCAAGCTGTTGCAAAACCTGGCCCAGCAGCAAGCCAGGAGGTTCCTTACCGAGCCCTGGGCCTGCCCTGAGAGCTGCAGCTTTGCATGCAAAATGCTTTGGGTTTCAGAAAGCTGCCATGCCTGTGCAAGGAGAGGGAGCCCACATGAAGGAGCTCATAGACACACACACAAACACAGCACACCCCATGGGGCTGGAGGCGGCTGTGTGTTCCCTCTCTTTTTGATCCCATTTGCAGCTCTGGGCAGCATGTGGGGTCCGCAGGGAGTTACCTGCACATCCAGACCTGAAGGCTCTGCTTAAGTTGGGGGCTGCTGGGTGGATTTTCCTGCACAGGAGGCGTTCAGAGCCCCGCAGGCATCTGTCTGCCAGCTTGGCATGGCCGTGACCCACTTAGCAGCCCCTGCATGCAGCCTGCTGTGCCAACAGGGCTCTGCGCCGTGGGGGGATGAGCAGCACAGGGGCTGCAGGCCGAGCTGCAGCACTGCCCCAAAGCACGAGGTGCAAAAGGTGCAAATGCAGCCCTGCACAGCAAGAAACCCTCTTAGGAACGGAGCTGTGCAGAGCCCAACACTGTGCCTCTGAGCACAGGGAAAGTGCAGTCAGTTCTGCGGCAGCATCCCCGTCCCTGCAGCTCTGCTCCGGGCTTTGCCTCCCGCCTGTAGGGAGCCCTCTGGAGTGCCCTTCAGTACAGCACTGTTTAACCAGCAGACAAATGGGCTCCAGGTGCTTCCCAGTGGCAGGGTATTCATTAACAGGAGCAGCTATTAATTTTTACACCATGCCCAGGGTTGGGTTAACCCTTTGCTGCAGTGTGTGCAGGTTGGGATTGCTAAAGGTGCTTCTGCTCTGTGCTCCTGCGGTGCAGGGGTTTGGGAGGCTGCTCCTGAGCCTCACCCATGCCTGGAAACCTCACAGATCCCACCCCAGGACCCTGAAGTTCTCCTTCCCCTTGCTACGAGGGGGAGTCACCCGTTTTGGGCTGCCTGGTCCTCCCCGTGTACCTTAGTGTGCATCCTGACCACAGTGATTCTCTGCCCCTTCTCCAGGCTCTGGGAGCTTCTTGTTCACTCTGCACACACCTGAATGCTGAACCCTTCCTCATTTGGGGCACCGCTGCTCTATTATATAGGATTATATAGGTTTCCCTCCTTCCCCTTCCTATGCCCACTCCCATCTCAAAGCAGCCACTGTGCTTCCTGCCCTGCTGCCCTTGTGAAAAGCAGCAGGCTGGGACCAAAGGATGCTGCTGGGGGGCTGGGGCCTGCAGAGCTGCCTGGGCTGCACTCTGACCTCTCATCCTCCTCCGTAGATCAAATACCATGAAGAGTTTGAGAGGAGCAGGATGGGCCCCAGCCCCAGCGAGGGCGCGGAGATGGAGCGCAGGAACTCCCAGGAAAGCGCCAATTACCGACGGCCGGAGCAGCACCAACCACAGCACCACGTCCAGCCCAGCAACCCGGGTAAGGGCCGTCCCAGCACCTGGGGGCTTCGCGTGGCAGCAGATCCTGGTGCTAATGGTGTGTTCTTCCTGCCCAGTTTACCAGCAGCAGCCACCAGCCTCGCAGTCCTATGGCTACAAGGAGCCTGCAGCGCCCGCCTCCACGCAGCGCAGTGCACCGTCCGCAGCGGGGGTGAGTAAGGGGTCTTCAGGGTCCCTTCCAGCCCACACTGTTCAGTGATCCTGTGGTCTTTGAGGTCCCTTCCAACCCAAACCATTCATTGATCCTATGATCTTTGAGATCCCTTCCATCCC
>NW_024963913.1:49156-49412 GCF_019238085.1 Lagopus leucura
CCCAAACCATTCATTGATCCTATGATCTTTGAGATCCCTTCCATCCCAAACCATTCTGTGGTTCTGTGATCTTTGAGGTCCCTTCCAACCCAAACCACTCGTTGATCCTATGATCTTTAAGGTCGCTTTCAACCCACCACCATCCCATTTTTCAATGATCTTTTGAGATCCCTTCCAACCCAAACCATTCATTGATCCTGCGGTCTTCGAGGTCCCTTCCAACCCAACCACTCTATGGTTCTGCATTCTTTGAGGT
>NW_024963913.1:49422-94126 GCF_019238085.1 Lagopus leucura
ACCCAACCACTCTATGGTTCTGCATTCTTTGAGGTCCCTTCCAACCCAAACCACGTGGCGATCCCGTGATTCTTTGATCCCATTGCCATTGCTGGCACAGCCCTGTGTTCCCCATGGTGGGCTCCATGCCCGCTGACCTCTCTCTCCCCACAGAAGCGTTTCCGCGCCGTCTATGATTACAACGCGGCCGATGAAGACGAGGTCTCCTTCCAGGATGGTGACACCATCATCAACGTGCAGCAGATCGACGACGGTTGGATGTACGGCACGGTGGAACGCACGGGCGACACGGGGATGCTGCCCGCCAACTACGTGGAAGCAATCTGAGGGGGTTGGAGCCAAACCTCCCCACCCCGTGGCCCCGGTGCGCGCGCGTCTCTCTCCCCCAGCATCCCTTCCCTCTGCCGGAGCCGCGTCCCGACGTCTCGGTTTCTTTGTGTTTCTGCAGCCGCCTCTGGTTTCTCTCGCCATTGTAGCTTTGTTCTCGCTCTGTCGGGACTGAGGGTCTGTCTGCGAGGGATGGCGGGGGCTCTGGGACCAAATGCTTCTCCCTCTGCCTTCCTCCTCTCTTCCGCAGGGGATGGGGCGCACACACCAGGCTGGGCCCCCCCCCCCGCTGTGCTGGGAATGCATGGGGAGGGAGGAGCAGAATCATTTCCTTAGGACCAAACACCCCAACTCTTGGGGGCAGGGGGGGGGATGCAGGGGGGACCAGCTGGCAGCACCTGCCCTGCGCTGCTCCGGCTCTGCCTCGTCCCATTGCTTCCCCTGGCTCTCTGTCTGCAGTTCCTATTCTGACTGCACTCCCTCAGTCCTCAGTGTTGCAAACCAGAAAAATATTTGTGGTTAAAATCTTTTTTTTTAAAAAAAAATAATCTTTTCTTGGGATTCAGAATGGTTCCGGGCAGCCCTGGGAGCGGCTCCTGCTGCTTTTTTGGGGTCCAGCTGCCTCATTCTGCATCCCAGGCTGAGTGGTGCCACTGTGCAGGAGCACCTGCTGCCCTGACCTCATGTCCCCCCGCAGCTCCGGTTCTCCCTTTTTGGGTCCCCATCCCTGTGCCTCTTTGGGCCGAGTGTGACGTGTCTCCCCGCTCTGTCACCGCACTGGGACTGCGCTGGGGGCTGTCCCTGCTGGCAGCAGAAGCGGGGAGGGGGGGGTTGAGCACCCTGAGCCCTGTGCCGTCCCCCACCTCTCACCCCTTGGTCCCCAGCGGTGGTGGCCGCTGATGTTGGATCGCTTCATGGACCAAGATTTCAAAGCACATCTCTGACCCCTTCCCGTTCAGGCTGGGAAGGTCCCAGAGCTGAAGGTATAACTGGAAGCCTGCAGCCAGGTGCTCATGTCCCAAAGGACCAAAGTGACCGAGTTCAGACGGCCTTCAGCTCTGCCTGGGGACAATCCCATGGGACGGGGAAGGACCCCGCTGGGAGCATCCCACCCCCTCCTGCCTCCATCCCATCAGGGTGGGCTGCATGGGCTGAAGGTCCGCTCGGTGCTACACAGGCAGCGCAGGAGGAGGGAAGGGGGCAGAGAGTCCACATCCCTCCCCGTCCCCCCCGTCCTTCATCATCCTCGTCTGGGAAATAGCAGGGGGGGGGAGCGTCAATGTGAATAAACCGTTTTTTAATGGACCAAATCACACAGGTGATCACGTTTTGGTATACAGACCTTTTTTTAATGCTACCTTGGAACCATTGTCCTGAGTCTCCGCGCCCCTTTCTCCCCCACCGTGGGAAACAAACCTCTTACTGCTTCATTTCTGCCTTTTCTCTCGACTTATGCACTTTTTTGCCTTTTTTCATAGCTGAAAAGCACCTAAACCTGTATTTAAAATAAATAAGTGAATAAAAAAACATTAAAAAAAAAAAAAAAAAGGAAAGAAAGAAAGAAAAAAAAATGGAAAAGCTGAATCGCTTCTCGTCCAATGTAAAATAAACTTCGCCCTTCTCGGCTGCCCGGTCAGCTCTCAGTGCTTAGAAGGTTTTTCCTTCGGATCCATCACTTGGTTGGGGTTTGTCCTCATGTTTTCCTTCCTGTGGGGCTGAGCACCCACCGAAATCCAGCCTTTGGCCTTTTTAAGCCAACCCTCGAGTAGAACAGACCGATCGATCCTCGGTTTCCTCCACAATAAAAGCACCGTTTCTACCTGCCCGCGGTGCTGCTGTTGTTGCGCTGTTCCCTCGTGCCCCGGGGACACACAGGGACCTGGGGACGTGGGGACCCTGCAGATCCTTGTCCCTGGGTGCAGCCCCGGGGGGTTCAGCATCTGCATCCAGCCCTGAGCAGGGGGTGAGGCTCAGAGGTGGCTCTGCTGGCCCCGTTCCTCTCCCAGCTCCGTTTGCTGCTCCCATTCCATCTCTGCTCCCTTTGGTGATGCAAACCAGAATAATGCTTACAGTTAAAAACTCAAGAAACCCTTATTTTTTAGGAACTCTTCCTTAGGAAATCCTTTCCTGCTATTCTGAGTGGTGCTGCGCAGCTCCTGGAGCGGCTCCTGCTGCTTTTTAGGGTTTGCTGCCCCAAAAATCCCGGGCTGAGCTGTGCTGGATGTCATCCGCACCCACAGAAAAAAAAAATAAACCCGGCTGCGTGGCCGCCGCTGCCGCTCACGGATTGCTTTGGGATGGGCTGAAACGGAGCGAGAACCCAAAGGCAAAGGGCGCTGCAAAGGATCCCGCTTGGCTGCGGGGCTCTGCTGGGAGCAGCTCTCCGTGTGGGGTGAAGCCCTTTCCAGGCGGACATGGGGTTCCCCGGAGCCACGGGAGCATCTCGGGCTGACGGAGCTCAACCGGAGCCTCCGGGAGCGCCGTGCGGGGCCGCAGCCGGGCTGCACGCGTGCGCCCACCCTTTTATCTCCCAGTCGGCTGCGGGGATCGGCGTCGCCTCTCCGAGCTGCGGGGGTCAGCATCGCCAACCCGAGCTGCGGGGCTGTAGGGCTGTAGGGTTGTAGGGCTGTAGGGTTGTAGGGCTGCGGGACGCGCGGAGGGGACGTCGGGGACGGCGCTGGGGACACAGCTGAGCCCCGGCGGCCGCTCGATCCTCGCCATGCTGGATATTTTCATCCTGATGTTTTTCGCCATCATCGGCCTGGTCATCCTGTCCTACATCATCTACATGCTGTAGGGGACGCTGCGGGGGATGAGGCTCCGAGCAGAGCCCGGCGCAGGTGAGCCGAGCGCTGATTACTGGGCAGGACCGAGCTGGGGGGGGGGGGAGGGGGTTGTATTTATTGATGTTTTCTGCACGGGGATGGAAGGAACGCACAGACGGCCGTTGTTCCGAGCGGATCGCGCCGCGGAAGCCCCCGACCCCCCTCCCCCGGGTGTAGCTCCTCCCGGTGCTGTGCTTCGGTTCCTTGGGAGGGGAGGGGGGCAGAGGAGGGACGGCGGCTGCATCATTTAAAAGGCGGTGAAGGGGAATCCTGGTGCCTCTGCCTCCCTCGTAAGAAGCTGCGAACCCCCCCCGCCCCCACCGCTGCTCACCAGCATCTCCCTTCTCTCCCGCAGATCCTTCTGGAACAGCTTTGCTCCCGCCCGGAGCCGAAGGACGGAGCGAGGGGCCGAGGGGATGAAGGAGCGCGGTGGGGTCCTCCTCACCCAACCCCCCCCCCCCACCCCCCCCCCCTGCATGGGATGAGCGCGTCGGGATCGGCCCTTCGGGTTTCAGTTTAGAAAGCACTCCGAATTCTTATTATTTCAGCGTGTGCGTGTGAAAAATGCTCAGTGCAATGAAATAAAACGGCCAGGAGGAGGAGGGGAGATCTGATGGCGTCGGTGCTGCTTTGGCCGCACCAAATCCGCGTCCCCGGAGCGATGCTGCTTTCCTACGGGGGGATGGGAGCGATGGGAGCCTCCCCAGGGGATCCCGGAGCAATCCGTGCAGACAAGGGACGTTTTTAATCCAATGGAAATGATTGTGGGATGGAAGAACGTTTCTGTGCCTTGTTTCCCCCCAGCGTGGAGAGGTCTGGGGAGATCTTTGGGGCAGAGGGAAGAATTTTCCTGTTCTTTTATGAAGCTCTGCAGTAATCCCTGCCTTAATGCTGCCAGTCCCACGCAGTGCCCTATGCAGAGCACACGGCCCTCTATAGCTGAGGGTTTGGCTGCCCGGCCTCTCGCAGGATGCTTCATCACTGTAAGCACAACACCCCCGAAATGTGTCAGAGCAGGAGAGCTGCTGTGCCCCATCAGTCACCCACTGCCCCTTATGTGGATGGGGAGACAAGGGACCCAAGGAGGGGACGCTGGGGGGGGGGGGTTGGGCGGGGGGCGGGGGGGAACCTGAGGAAAGGGGAGGGAATGTGGGGCTCGGGGATGCTGTGATGCAGCCAGTGGGATGCTGAGGGGTTCCTGCTGTAAAATGCTGGAGAGAAACTCCAAATCAGTGCCGGGTCTGAGGCCCCAGGCAGAGCGTTCTTCTCGCTCCACACCAAATATAGTCGAAAATGTGAAATATTCCGGGAGGAATTTCTTCACACATAAGTCATGTTCTCAATAACCTCCACTTGGTGAGTCTGGATCTGATGTCAACATCTGCAGTGATTAAGAGAGAGTGAGTAAGGAGGAATGGAATGGAAACTCAGCTGAGTGTGAAACCAGGAACAATCCTTTTCTCTTCCCCTGAGCTCTCAGCCGCCAGCTCTGCCCCACAGCAGCTCAGTGGGACGTGGCACTGCTCTGCAGGGTGAGGGGCAGTGGGGGGGGAAGGGCTGGGAGCAGCAGACAGACAAACAGACACGGATAGCTGTGTGCTGCTGCCCTTTGGGAGCTCAGAGCCGGGCCTGCAGCTCTGGGCTCAGTCCCGGTCTGCAAAAGGGCGGCAGTGGCACCGTAGGGTTGTGTGTCTCATCCTAGCAGGCTCCCATCGACCCCCTCAATTAAAACCTGTGGGCTTTGGGCCTTTGGGCAAGAAAGGCTCCATCTGCTGGAAGCGCCGGCGCAGCTCTGAGCAGTGCAGAAATCCCAAAGCAGCCCCAAAAGCTGAGCTGTTGTGAGAGAAAGGGAAAGAAGCTGCTGGTTGTGATGCTGTAGATCATCCGCATTTGTGCGTTCCTGGAGGGTCTGCAGCGAGGCAGGGCTGGCGCTGACAGCTCGGACATTTCAGCTTTGTCAACGGCTGCCGGCGAGCCAAAGGGCGGCCGTGGATCGCGCTTTGTGCAGCCGGAGGGGCTTCAGACGGAGAATCCCGCACCTCGCCCCTTCGCGTACAGCAATCAGCCGCAGCACCGCGGCGGGATGCGGCGCGCTTTGAGGTTAAGCCTTCGAACGGACGCGAGGAAGATGCTGGGATCCAGCAGGAGCTGCTGCTCTCACGGAAAGCTTTCACCTCTGCCATCTACCGGCACGCAGCGCAGATCTGCTCCTGTCCGGAGCCGCACGATGGAAAAACGCCTTGGGAATCTTTAACCTCCCAGAAAACCGCCGCAGGGCTCTGGTCAGATGAGGAGCTCTGCTGAGATAAACCGGGATCGCTGCGGCTGCACCAGCGGCTGAAGGTCGGCTTTGCGAAGCTCAGCCTGCAGCAGAAGCCCTGTGCTAAAGGAGCATAGGAACGTGTGAGAAGTGATCGGGGTGGAGCAGAGGGGTCTGTAATCACACAAATAACTGCGTTGTAAGCAGCTCACAGCCAAGTGCTCTTTATTTGGTGTTACACACCTTTGGTTTGAAGGAACAGAGCAGAAAAGCAAAGGTTTTTGTAAGTAGCAAACGTTTACATGCTGAAATGAAACAGGGATCTCAGCCTAGGTGCGTTCAATGCGCTGTTAGCTCTGTTATGGTTACAAACACCTTAACAGCTCTGTGACCACGCAGGCAGGGGAAGAACCTGAAGGCACCCTCAGTTTTGGGGAAGAGAACAAGGAAAAGGCCTCACGTCATCAAAGCAGTTCGGCTTCTTTTGGGAATCACCTCTTTCTGCCACAACTGCACGTGCAGCCCTTCTGTTGTACCACGAGGGATGATGGCAGACTGGATAAATGTGGCTGTGCTTCTCTAATTCTGTCTTTTTTATTTTTTCTCGCCGGATTCCCAAGAGAAAACACAACAGAAAGATCAAAACGGTTTTGGTTCTGACCTGAGACAACGCGCTTTGCTCCGTGCGCGTGCATCACATGTGAAAACGGCGCCGCTTTTTATGGCGTGTGCAAACATCCTCAGTGGGAAAGGAATGTGGTTTGTGTTCCCAACGCAAAGGGCCCTGACCCGCTTCCTCAGTGCTGCTGAGTGCGAGGGGCAGAGCTGCAGAGGAGCAGAGCGGGAGGCTGCGAGCTGCACGGCACCCAGTGGTGCTGCTGCACAGCATCAAATGGCGCTGCTGCCGCTTCTCATGGCCAGGTAGAGTATTTCCTTGTGGAAGTTCGCTTGTGCGTTCACGAGGTGGAACAGGTTCAGAAAGCTGACGTCCTCTTGGTCACGATTCCCTGTCAGTACGAAGGAAAAACCAACTCAGTGACTCTCTGAAATCTCACTCTGCGTTTATCACAGAGGCCAAATCAGCAATTTCCACCCAGATTTATGAGGCATCAGCTGTGCTGCACCTGATGGTAGGACAGCTGTGAAATGACACGCGAGACGCCCTCCGAAATTCCTTTGCTGGCTCACCCAAAGGTGGTGAACACAGGAACAGTTGTGTGTTAGGATGAAAACCTGCCCTAAGCGAGCCGTGCTGCTCGCTGCCAGAGCCACAGCTGAGCTCCTGCTGGGGCTGAGGAGACGTGCACAGCCTGCTGTGGCACACAGAGCTGCAGGAGCTCAGCCTGCAGGCTTACCGGCCAGCACTGCCTGCAGCGTGTCCATGACCATGTGAGCAAAGGCGTTCTCCACGCTCTGCAGGAAGATGTTTCTCTCTCCCGGGGTGCTGAAAACTTTGCAGACCTTCTGCATCATTTTTACCGCCCAGTCCATGCAGTACAGGTCCTTCTCACACACCTGATGTGCACACAAGGTATCAGAAACGTGGGTTTTTTTGTGACAGGTCTGACACTAAAAAGGCAAGATGAAATCTTAGCTCTAACAACGGACTCTAACGAATGGCTGCATTGGTTGCAATCAGAGCTAACTGTGGGGCATCACTGCAGGGGAATCTCCTCTGCCTTTTGCCTGAGGTCCCTCTCCTCAGGAGCAGGCTTGCAGGCTTGCTGCCTCGCAGAGGTTGTGTTGCTGGATGTGTTGCACAGGGACCAGGCAGTGACAGAGCACCAAATCTCCTGCTGGACTACTCACAGATCATAGGAGTAGATGGGGAAACAGATTTCAAGTCTAAGAAAGCAAATCTGGGAGCAGAGAGACAGGAGGAGCTGCTCAGCAGCACTCACCAAGGCCAGGAAGACCACGAGTCTGGCCAACTCCACAGCTCTTCCATTCACTGCTTTGCTGGCCATGAAAGTGAAGCAAATGTTGTTTCCACTCAGGATGAGGAGCCGAGCGTTGTTCTCCAGCAGCCACTCGCGGGGAACCACTTTGTAATGAAATTGGGACAGCCTTAGTGAGCCCCAAACAAAGAGGAGAGCCTTTATGGGCTGCTGAGGAAGGGGTGAATTTATAAACCGCTGGCTTTGGTGGTTAAGGAGAATTGGGGGTCATAAGGGGGGGGGGCTGCCCTCAGAACTGCAGTCAGACAGGGCTTGGATTTTAAAGGTCTTCACAGATTCTTAAACTGCTTCACAATGGGGAAAGACAGCCTGGGTTTATAAGCTGGGTTTCTCTCTTCCTCAGCTTCCAAACCTAATGGCTTTTCCAGTCACCCCTCAGCTACTGCAAGGAATATTGCAGTCGGCGCTGAGTGTCTGGAATGCAATTAATGCTGGAAGCTGTGAGCATGCAATGCTGTGGATTAATGAGGAAGCTACAAACACACCTGACAGCTCATCCACAAGGCTGATAACATCGTCTGCTGTCCACTCTCTTGCTTCTGCATCGTACAGGAGCTTAATGGCATCTGCTAAACCTTTCAGACTGGTCTCATCTGTTGGTCCTTCTATCATCTTCTGCCAAACCACGTGTCCTGAGCAATATTAATCACACAGCAATTTTTTGAACCAATGGAACTGGGCCTTAGAGCAGAGTCAGAGGAAGGGAGTTCAGGTAATGTAATTCAGCCTTGGTGACAGGGAGATTTTTCTTCCATCGCTTTGCAGGGGTTGCAGCAGCAGCGGATGGGGTGACTTAAAGAAAGTCTGGTTTAATAGCAGGGAAAAAGCGTTTTTCTTGAGGGAAGCAAGGAGCTTCTTTGAGGTTTGTTCAGCCTGACTCTGCTCTGCTCAGGCTGCAGCTCCCTCGCTTTAACTGTAACTCAACATCTACGTTTGTCACGTGCAGCTGCAGACTTTTCTCCAGGTGATACAATTACATTGGATTGGCGTAAAGCCGGGATGGGAATTGCTACACCCTGCAGGAAACCTCGCTCTCAAGGGAGACATTTTGAACAGTGACCCCCCCCCCCCAAACTACTTGCCATCAAGGGGGGACACTGGCCCAAAGATGATGTACAGCAGGCGAGCTTGGTTGACCATTGGCCACGGCTTTAAAATGCGAGTCAACCAGAAGGCAGAATCCCCACGATGAGCCCAGTGGGTCAGCAGGACGCTCCTGCAGAACAGCCTGATCCTCAGCTCCAGCTTCCTGGCGCTTCCTGGGGGAACAAACACAGGCATCAACCCTCCGTCCCTCCCACAGCACAGGGATCATCTGCCAGGCAGAGGGAGAAGGGATTTCTGAAGGAGGGGGCGCTGATTCTCAGCCGTTTCTTGCTGAGTTTGGCTCCTCTGGATAACTTGCAGTAATTCAGTGCCCCCTCTGGTAGCCCTCTGCAGCGTCTCCTGCAAGCGTGCGTTCAGCTCTGCTGGTTGATTCCTCTGATCTTTTCCCTCTGATGGAATCAGTAAGTGGAAACAGGAGGAATCGTGTGTAAAGTGTTCCACAGGAACAGCCAGGGCAGTGCTGGCCAACAGCAGAGCTCCTGCAAAGTGGACTTCAGAAATAGCAGATCTAATTGGTGCTGCATCGCTTCTCTCCTGGCTGCTTTCTCATCAGTTTCCCTGGCAGTGCTCTGCAGGAGACACCAAGCCCATGTTTGGAGTTGTGTGTGTGTGTAACACCGCACTGCTTTGAGAATGCAATGGGAAAATCAGCTTTAAAAAGGGGTGGCTCTCATGAAATCTCGCCTGATCTTCCGTTTTGGAGGGGAAAAAAAAGAATCTGTATGAAGGCAAAGTTTTTGCTTTAGGATTCCTGCTCTGTGTGTGACAGCAGGGCTGCTAACAAACTGAGTCAGGATCAGGATCAGCGCCTCAAGGCTCGGCGGAGTTGAACTGCTCTCAGTCCTGATGAATCGCAGCCATCAGGATCCATTTTGGGGCTTCTCCATGGTGCGCTTTGATTTGGGAGGAGCTGCTCTGCTGCTTACCTGGCCTGCAGCTGACGACTGCCTGCACTTTACGGGGCAAATTGCTGAGCTCACAGAGGAAGTTGAAGACCCGGTGACACTCCAACTCATCCCAGCCTGCTATTAGGATCTGGAGACCACAAAAAAGGGGGGGGGGAACGGATGGATTGAGCTGCAGGTTTAGGTAGAAATGTAACTTCTCATGCGAGATAAATGCAAGCTGTCCCCTCCCACCCAGCTTAAAGCACTCTTAAGCTTCTCAGCATATTGCAAAAGCACAGATGAATTGGTAGAACAAATTCTTTCGGGTGATACTCGCCTTCTCTCCAGGAAGATGCCATACCTGCAAAAATACCCCATAGCATTGTAATCCTACACAGTGCAGGGGACTCGGACAGCCGCTGAGTTTAAAGCAGGAAACCTGTAAGCACAGAACAGCAATAATTAACAGTAATTAACATAGGTGGGTTCCTGCGGCTGAAAATGCTCACGGTTCCTTGTGTACGGATCAGAGGGGTGCAGGACTCAAACTCATGGTGCTGTGGGAATGGCCTCCAGCACAGGGACAGTAAGAGGCCATTCCACCACGAATCACTGTAAAGGAACTCGAGGATTCAGAGCAGGTGGGCTTACTTCAGAGAGAACCTTGTGCACGTACTTCAGCCTGTCTTTGGTAGGCAACAGAAGGGTGCATCTCTTAAGCAACAGCCCTGCAAAGGAAATAAACACAGCTGTGAGTTCCTCACTGGCACATCGTTACTGCATTGCCTGAGCTGGATGTTCAGAAGCATTTTTTGACAGCTTGCTCTTCAGAAGCTGCTATTGGAGTAAGACATAGAGTGGTAGAGTTATTGAGGTTGGGAAAGACCTTTAAGTCAGAATAAGGCCAGAATTTGGTTGGAAAAGACCTTTAAGTCAGAATAAGGCAGGCACAGTTAATGAACCAAAGAAATCTGCAGAGAAGCTCGTGCTTTGTGCTGGGCTGCCATCTCCCACAAACTTCTCCAATGTCAGACAGTGCTTTTTGCATTTTGTGGGCTCTTTCCTTGGAAGCATTGAGGTCCTGCTGTCAGACCCCAAAATTGAAGGGACTCGTGCAGCACAGGCAGACTGCAGCCCTCTGGACAGGGAAGGTTTTTCCCTCTGAGCCAAATTGCTGTAAAGCAAACACTGATTTTGTACCTGACCCCTTAACCAAAACGTTCTCTTGAGCCTCCTGCTGATCACCTGTGGATACAGGAGATGTATTTTTGTTGCTAAGCCTGCTCTGATGTGGGGCTCACACCCCTATTCAAGCAAGTTGCCATTCGTAGCAACATTGTGGTTGCTACGATGCCTGAGCCAATTTTAATTAACAACAACAACAGAACGACAACTTCAGGGTATCAGCCTCATTTTAGAAACGAGTCAAGCACTGAAATTATTTTAAGATACCTTACAGTCTACGTGGCTTGCCTACAATGGGATGTCTTTGATCTAAGCTGCATTCTTTTGCCCTGTGTGTGCCTCCAAACTTACAGCTGTAATGCTACATCTAGCCATCATGTCATTTGATTTCTCTGTCAAATGAGCAACAACTTTTTTTAATCAGCTCCGTTAATACGGGTCAAATGAAGTTCCAATCTAATCTGTCTGATGGATTAATGCTTACGGTGGATGGGTGAAGAAGTTTTTGGCTGCTTTACATGCATGGAAAGTGTTCCATCTCAGTGGTGGGCTGAGTGAGTTGGAATGAACACTTTAAACAACCAGCAGAAAAAGTGAGAAAGCAAATTCTAACACAAGGCTGCACAATGCTTCTCACTACCAGCAACTCCATGTCATTTGGATCTTGGTTTCTACGAGGCTGTGCTAAAAGAAGGCTGAATAAAGAATTAATGAGCCTTTCCACCCAGCTTTGGTTCACACACTGCATGCCATGACAGCCACAATGCAGGCACTGCCCATAACTGGGGCTGAGGAGGAGCTCTTGATGCCCATTTCAGCCTTTGAACTCTGTGACAAGGCTGCCCAAGAGAAAAGCTCAGCAGTGACAGCTGTGACCACGCTTTCGTGGGGAGGACACTTCTCTTCCAGGAGGTGGGATGTGCTCTGCACTGCATCTCCTGCAGGCTGTCAGCCCCTCTGGTGGCAGTGGCTTTAGAACCAGGCTGCATTTAAGCACAGCAGCAGCATTTTCCCAGGCTGAGGAATGCAATCTACTCCAAACTGACACAGGCAGGCGGTCTGAACAGCCACATTCCTCCTGTGAGCCTGGGAGCCCTGCAGCTTTCTGCTGCAGTTTCCAGTTGCGGTGTCCAAATAAGCTAAATTTGGAAAAACCTGCTATTGAGAACAGAGCCAGCCCCTCTGCTTTCCATTTAATATGAAAAAATAAAGATAAACACGGTGGAGGAGGCCGAATGCACAGCATTTATCCAGCACCGGGAGGTTCTGGCATCATTTCAAGCAACCCCCCCCCCAGTTGATGGTATCAATGTGGGCCGTTTGGCACAGTGAGGAACTTCACTTCCACAGGGAGCTGCAAAATGTTTTGGGCTGTGCCCTCGGCGCCCTGCTGACCAACGGGCAGAGCAGAACCCTTTCAACCAAGTTTGGGTCCCCTCTAATCGTTACCACTGGCTCTAGGATCACCTAGAGATTTGTAGTGCTCTATTATGCAGGATCCATCCCTCTTGCCAGGCAGCTTGATGTCATGGAAGTCTTGCAGTAACAGCCTTCGGTTTCCTGATGGGGTTGAGATGTAATTAACGAGGCGGTTGCTGATGGCTTTTGACACCATGCTCAGCACACTGATGTCCTTCACTGAAAGAGCAAAACCAGGCGTAAGTCGTTGCTGCAAGAAAAGTGCTGATCAGCAGCCAATAACTCCAAAAGCAGGTCAAGAAACGAAGTTTGAAATTAATTAATTAATTTCTGCTTAACCCATTTCCCAACAGACTGGGATTAATTAGCAGTGTATTGATCTAAGGAATACTTGTCACACAATAGGCAAAAAGTGTTTCCAACAGTCTGCAATTACGTTTGACTTTTAGAAACGTGGTTCCTCACAGACCTGAAAGCAGAAAATTCAGACAACGAGTGACATGAAATGTCCTCAACTCACTGAAATGGAAAACATTTTAAATAGTAATGGCTTTTGAAGTGGTGATGCTCAGATATTGCAAACAAAAACCTCTTTTGTCAGAGCCTCACCTGAGAGATAGCTCAGCAGCATTTGGAAGATCTCTAATGGCAGTGTTTTAAAGTATCCCAGTGTAGACAGAGATTGGGAATCTGTGTCCACAGTGCAGCAGCTCCGCCTGCAGCGTTGGTTACTGCCTCTGTGCTTCTGGTTTGGGGCGGAGGTGCAGCTGGTCCTTGCAATGGAGGCCATCGTTCTGCTGCTCTCACACATTTATCCTGGGGAGAAAACAGGAGAGTCGTATTTTCAGATGGGGAAATTCTCTCCAAAGGTAAGAAGAGGAAATGGCTGTTGGCACAGCAGCGGAGTGTGAAAATCCCGGTCGGGTGCACCGCATAAATGTTGGAAAATAGACAGGTTGCAGTCATCAACAACATTCCCTTACCTGATCACACAGATTATTCAACAGGATAAATAGTAATAAAGCAGAGGTAGTGATGTTATTGATGTTACCAGAAGAATTCTTGATTGCTTTAGAGTGCTAATTGCACACATGCGTGCTGACATCCGACCAAACCAGAATACTACAGGTACAAAGCTGCAAACTATCTATCTCCAGCAGCATTTAAACTGACAGGTGGCTTAATTCAATGTAATGACTACGTGTGCTGTACAAAGAAACCGCACAGTATTGCCTGGTTCAGTGACACAGGTTTTCCCCAAACGAAGGTCTAAAAAGCAGTGAGCTTTGAGAAAGAGCTGAGCTTTTGATCTGCCTTCTGCTCTGAGTCTCTGGGGTAGGCGCACCTCACACTGCCCAACAGCAAGACCCAGTGATTCACTGCATCTTAACGTTTAACTTTTGTGTGTGTGTGGTTTTTTTAACACCATTTCTTGGTTCTGACAGATGAGGACTCAGGGAAACTGACAAAGAGAATGAGCGCTGCTGTGTGACTGGAAGAGCTGGCAGCGCTGGTAGCAACACAACTGGAGTCTGTCCAAGCTGCACTGCAACATCCCAGCTACTGTCAGTGGGAAATGTGCTCAGAGAATAGACTCCGTTGTTTGAAAGATCAAAAATTTACCAAAATTACAGAAAACAAGTTCCAAACATCCCTCGTATTTATTGCTGAAGCATGCAGGCCGGGCCTCTGTGATACACCACGTCCACAATGGAAGCTCTGTCTGTACTGACAACAGAAAGGACGCGGGGCATTCCAGTGGAAGTGTTACAGATGGGCTCTGCTGAGGGCAGCGGGGTCGGCATCGACCAGGAGAGGAAGCCGTGCACTGCTGGAAACATTTTTAGTTTAGCTATGTTACAATCTTAGCACAGACTGCTTATATTCTGTAGCTCCGCAAGCACCAGAAGCAAATGTATCTGCACCAGAATGAATGTTTCACTTGGCTTTGCTTAAGCCAAAGATAGAAAATGGATGCAATTTCCAAGAAGCCTGTAAGAACCTTCAAGAAATCACCCCCAGATAAACAGAAAAGCTCCTCCTTGCTTCCTCTCTGGCTTGTTTTTTATTTCTTAGGGAATTCAGCCAGAGCAATGCAATGCTCTGTGTACCTCCATCTGCTGCTGGGACTCCGCTTGTTTAGAGAACTGCTTAATGGAGACTGGAAATTGAAAGGTAAACGTTAAATATTTAACAAGCTCAACCCATAGCACTGTCCAGGAAGGTTCATCTTATTTGTTGCTATAACCTAATTTGTTTACAAGGCCGAAAGCATCAACTTCCTATCTCCTATACAACCTTCCCCATCCTCAAGCAGTCGCTAAATTCCTGCTAATGGACGCCCTTCAGCCCCAGGATATTTTCCCCAGCCCCCTGTTAGCCTTTGGCAAACACTTGTTACAAAAGCTTGTTTGCTTTGGGGATTGGTTTGGATCCTCTCCATTCCCCTCACTCACAGCCAGTGACATAAAACCAATCGCCTCAAATATTAGCAGGAATTTACTGCTTTTCCTCCTCAGGGAAGTGCATGAATTCAAGTGAGGGACGGCAAAAAAACTGCCGTGGATGTCAGTGCTGTTACCCAGCGGCCCAGACTGACGGCTGGTGGGAAGCGTGTTTTTATTGCTGCTCTTTGGTGGCGCAAAGCAGTGCAATAAAAACCCCAATTAGCAAACGGCTGCGATGGGGACGGTCTGAGGGCGGCAGTGGAGCGACAGCACAGGAATCTCTACGGGAGCAAGAAAACACCCGCTTCTCTCCTCGTTATTATTAGTATTATTGTTGTTGTGATGACTTTCTGTCCATTCGTGGTGCTGGGCGGGTTGTGCTGGGCCTTTCATTGGTGCTCCTCAGGGCCCTGAGGCTGAGGCGCAGCGCCAGGCCGCAGGGCAGCACACAGGGCTCCCACAGCTCCGAGCCGCCCCACACACCTGGAGGGGAAAAGAACCCGCTTCATTCGCGCATCTAAATGCGTTCTGTCGCGATTCTGCCGGGCCTCGCTGCCCTCTTTGAGCCCCTCAGCGCCTGCGGGGCTCAGTGTGGGGCAGGCTGTGTTTGTGTGCTTCAGCGTCTTTTTATTCCTTAAACCCAAATGTGTATTCGGTGTATCTGGAGGCCCAGCTCAAACACTTCCCTTTTCAGGGCGCCGGTTCTCTGTAAGGCCAGCCTTGTAACACCAGGCGTTTCAGAGGGCGCTGAAGCGTTTTATTCCAGCTCTTCGGAAGCGTTGGCCATAATCTTCCCCTCCTAATTACAGGCGGGAATTACTTTCCCGCCTTTTCCCCTCAGCAGCCCAGAACCCCCGGAGCCCTTCCCGCCCTTTGGGCCCCGCCCTCTGTTTGATTCGAGGCCACGCCCCTTCCAGCAACGTCCTCGCGTGGTCACGCCCCCTCATGAATAATCAATCGGTGCAACACAACGTCCTCTCGCGTGGCCACGCCTCCATCATCATTAATTAACATACTGTACAGCAACGTCTCTCTCGTGGCCGCGCCCCCTCATGAATAATTAACACCAGACTGCCGTTGAGCCTCCATTTCAGAGCTCAGCGCCATGAGGCGGCTCGGTCCGTGCGGTTCCCGGCTCCTGCAGCGGGCTGAGGAGCCCTGCCACGGCTTTCTGGTGGCTGTAGATGCGTGCTGTCCTCGTCTCGGCCCCAAATTGCAGTGGGTGGCTGCTGCGAGGCCCCGAGTTCACCCGGTTGCATCCCCCAAACGCACGGTGTGTTCCACGTGCGTCCCTCGCAGGAGGCTGCTGGGTTTGCCTATAGCAGCAACGTGGCACCGTCTGCCCCTGCTAACAGCCTTCCTTGCTGCAGGGGTTACAAACTGCCCTGTTGCATGGCACTGTCACAGGGCACGGTGCTGCTGCGCGGACGGGAAACCACATGAGACGCTGCTTTGTTGAAGCAGCAAGCCGTGCTCCCCAACAAACTGATTCTTAATGTTATTTCTTCTCAGGGCTGTCTGGAAACCCGCATCTCTCTGGGGAAGGGCAGCTGGAGCCCTGGGTAGAGGCCTTGGTGCTGCTCCTTCCCATACGATGGCAGCAGAGGGCTGCAGCTGCTTTTGTGCTCTTCTCCCAACGTGTTTTTCTGCTGGCACGGTGATGTGTGGGGTTTTTTGAGGGGGGTGGGGAGGGAGGGTGTTGGTTTGTTGCTGTTTCTTTTCCTCTGGAACTTTATTGGAATCATAAGGGTTAGAAAAGAGCTCTGAGATCACCCACCAGCCCCTCAGCGCGGTGCCGTGAGCCTCACCTCCGAGCAGCTCTAAAATGGTGGCTGCTTTCCAGCTGAGCGGCTCCTGACTGCAAGATAAAGAGAACTGAAAGGTTCAAATAGTAACAGAGCTGCTTTTGAGGGATGCCAGGCCATCAGCTTGTCCCGTGCGTCCATTTGCACCAATGCTGCTCGGGGTGGATATGGAGTGCCCTCCTTCTGCTGTGTCCTTCTGGAGCCTAGCAATGGCTTAAGGGCTTCCTATGTCCAGCTACTTAATGACTGGCATAATTAACGATAGCAACTGTGGCACCAGGTTTGGAAATGAAGTCGCGTTGTGTGGTGACGGCGTTATCTTGTGTTTGTTTTACGCTGGTTGAGTGAGTCACGGCGTTGTTGGTTTGCCTCGTTATTTGAGGTTCTGCAATCCCAGCTGATGTTTGTAAGCTGCTTTGGGCTGACGGGATGAAAGCTAATAAGGAAAAAGTACAATTGAGCTTTAGAAAGGAGGGTAATGGTGCTGCTGCAGTCATGGGAAGCTGCGAGGTGGATGGGAATGCTGTGTTCAAGCGTGCTGTTAAATTCCTTCATCCATGGTCTGAATTTTTGGCCCCAGGAGAACAACGCAGTTCTCCATCATTACACATTCAAGGCAAACACTGCAGAACCCTGTGATAATATCAGTATTTAAACACATAACCAGGTGCAAATCATCTGGTTGGCTGGGGATCCCTGAGCAGAAAAGCATTGGTGCTTCAGGGTGGGATGACAGAAGCGTGCAATTAGCAGGGGGCGGTTGGTTCATCCAGCTCTTCTGTGCGGTGTGCAAGGATGAGGAGGGGATGGAGGCCCTGTTTTGTGCAATCCCTTCAATGAATTCACATTACCGTGTCCTCTTGGGTCTGCAGTTCTCTTTGAAGGCTGATGAATGGCACAGGTCTGAGAGGGGCAGTGCTGTGTGCATATCCCAGGGTCCTGGCCCAGACCTCTGGAGCTGTTGGATCTGCCGAGAAGATGAATTCTGATAATGCAGTGTCCTGTTTTCATGTTATCTTGCTTACAGAACACGGCAATATGGATGGGATTTGTGCAGGAATTTAAAGAAACAAAGAGAATCGAAAACACGACCAAATAGGTAAACAGAGAACAAATTACGAGTATTTACTTAATGCATTCCATGCACTGAGTGGTCGAGATGACACCTGGCCTGGTGTTCTGATCCTGGCTGGTGGTGCTGCATCGTCTGCGTCCTCGCTGCAATATCAGAACAGAGTGGCATCCTGCTGACGCTTAGGGCTACAGAAAAGCATAGCAGAGCCTTCCCACTGCCTGGAATTTCCATCTGTCCTTGTTTGTCGCTGGGTTTTAAGTGCCGTAGTCTGGAGCTTGTGAGGAAGGAGGGCAGGAATGGGTTGAATGCCAGGACTTGCCATTTTCTCCTTCTCTCTTCTACCTCGCTTTGGGGCAGTGGTTGCAGCTGGGAGGAGTTAATAATGCTCTGTCCCCCTACTCTGCCTTTCTGCCAAGGGTCTCCAACTGCTCTGTGTGCCTTAAAGCTGCTCGAGGAGCCCTGTGGAGGAGGGCTGCCCTCACCCAAGTGGAGCAGGAGGGCTGAGGGTTTCCTCGGGGTCACTTGGAAACAGCATGGCAGCCCTGAGCCGAGTGTTCAGATAGAGGAAACGGGCTGAGGGAGCACGAGGTGGATGCAGAAGGGCTCAGGTTTGTCCCTTGTGCACGTTGCTCATCCTTGGTTGGATATCTGGGATTCGCCTCACACCTCAGCATTCCCTGAGCTGATCTCTAAGCCTTCCTGTCTGCTCCTTCCCTAGAAATAATCTTTACGTTGTTCCCATCTTTGGCTTTTCTGCATCTTCCCCATTTGCACTGAAATGGATACGGACACACACAAAAAGAGAAGTGGATTACCAGGAATTAATTAGCATCTCCAATCGTGTTCCTTGGGTTTTCTGAAGAGCTGAGCAAACCTGTCAGCGTGTGACTGGTGCTCTTCCTTTCTGTTTCTTTTTAAGATGCAGTGTTCAGCCCTAAACAGATGGGAACCTGTCAGCACAACATGGAGATAATTATCCATTGGAGCCATGGGAAGCTTCATGGCTGAGAGGAAGTTACTGCAGCCAGTGCAGCCCTGCTTTATCATCTTAGCAGTTTTTTTGGACAGAGCATATTGGTGAGTTCCATTATTCCTTTGAAGAAGCACCAAGAACATCCTTGTTTCCATAGGGGGGGTGCATTGATGATGCAGGAAATTGATCTTCCATGGGTATTTGGGTGGCATTGGGTGGAAATGCTCCATTCTGGCAGCGCAGCGCTGGGAGGTTCTTGTCCTCCCTTTGGAAATGAGAAACAGAACCCATTTCCTGTTAAAGAGAAGAGAGAGTGTTCTGCTGAGCCAGAAGGTGGTGAATCTCAGGGTTCCATGGTACACCTCAGTCTGGATGATCACCTTCGATGCACCTCGATCTGTTCTTCCCTTCTGAGCCACCTCTGCTGCCACGCTGCATTGCTGCCTCGTGTCTCTGCACAATCAGTGCTGCTGTGCTCAGAGCCCAGTGCCGTTCCCCCAGCAGCAGGGAGATGTGCTACAAGCATTGCTGATGCAGGAACCTGGCATCTTTCTGGGTGAAGCGTGCAGCAGAAATGTAACAGCAGTGGTGGGAGTGATTTTTGCAGCAGAGGGCGAAGCGTGTGAGGGAGGTGTGTGAGAAGTCAGCCTCTGCAGTGATGTTCTTCATTACCAAACCCCTACCCATGCACACGTCTTCATCCCTGTTTAATCTGTTGATTCTCTTTTGTGGGGGTGTAGAAAAAGGTGAATTCCCAATGGATTTTGGGGGGTTATGGAAACAGCCACCTCCTGAGATGGGCACACGAGTGGTGCTTGCTGCCACTTAAGCAAGTAATGCTTTTCCCCTTGAAAACCACTCCTGAGCATCTGTAAGTACTTTGCTTTTGTTTTACTATTACTGCTAGCAAATTCACAATTTGTGAGAAAGGAAATGATTCCCATTCCTGCTTTCTAGACAAGGAAACCCAAGTCGCAGGCGTTTAACACGAAGCAAAGACCTCAGGAGCCCCAGTATTCCCAGCTGTAACCACAGCTTCATTCTGTGGCTCTCACAAAGTGCAGCTCCAGAGCCGTGCCTCCATTCAGGGTTCCATTCCCCCACCCCAGGGCCCTTTTGCAGCAGGCTGCTCCCTGCTTGCTTCACAGCCATTCATTATGGCTCAGCCTGCTCAGTACCTGCGCTTGCATTTGCATTTCCAAGACATGAACCCTTTGTTTGTGGGATGGCTGCAGTGTTTTTTTCCCTGCTTTGGGGGTGATGCTTGGTGTGAAAGCTGTTTAGGAGAGCTGATTTTTACATTTTTTTTTCCCCTTATTTGCACATTATAAAGTGTTTGCTCGCTGTCTGTGTTCCAATTATAAATCTGCTACTTCTCTGCTCATAAAAATAACCAGAACGTGGCACTGGTGGAGATCTTTGCTCACATTTCCATTCCCTTATGGCTGTATCGTGGGAGCACCGTTCTCCCAGAGCTGGAAAAGGCACCCGGGGAGGGGGATAAACGGGATGGGGGGCACGGGAAGGTTGGTTCATAACCCTTCTGTTAATCCATGGTGTTGATTTGTTCTCCTGCAGCAGTGAAGAGAGCCCAGAGCTGGAGGTGGGAACCAGAGCTCTCAGATCAGGGATTTTGAAGGTGATTTGCATTTATGGAATCCTTTGGTGCAAGGGCAGGGATCAAAACACTAAACCTGACTAGAGGAAGTTGGATGGAACAGGCAAATCTCATTGTTTGAGCTGAAAAGGCTTCTAAAATCCTCAACAAGTTGAGCAGATAAAATTAGAAGAAAATTACAGCCTTGGTGCAAACCTCAATTACAGCCCTTTTATCCTTGATACGTCCTGGGAACACCTCCTGATAAGATGTGCTATTACTGAAACCCAAATGCCTTTAGAAAAGGTCTCTGTGTTCTTACAGAGGCCTTTAAAAGCACACACGATGAAAATAATTCAGGCTGTGCTTCCAAGCCTGCATAAACATAACCAATAATCCTTAATTTGAAAACAAAGCAGTCCAAAAAGGAAGATTTTTTTTTTTATAATATTAAGACTATATTCCATGCAGATAACCCACAGTAAATACATTGCATTGAAAGACAGTTAAAGTGCCTTTAGTCCCCCTAAAGAGTCCGACTGTGCTGTAAATTCAAGTATGTGGAAGGTAGGCCTTCAGTTCTTGAGAGGAGCCGTGATGGAAAGGTTCTGGGTTTGCTTTTCATGTCCTGGTTGTCCTCACTGTGTTCTTCAGCACCTGAGGGCAGGATGAGCCCCTGTCCCAGGCTGGTGATGGGACACACAGGGCCAGCAGGAGAGCAGTGCTGGTAGAGACATCGCTCTCTTTCTTCTAGGCAACAGCAAGGTGACAGCTGGGTTTTAACAGACGACCTCTTCCATGACAAAGCCACGTGCAAAGGAAATGCAGAAGGTCGGTGCCTGCTGGCTCGTGGGCTTCCCAGGTGTGAGCTCCGAGCACCCAGAGCTCCTGGAAGGTTGGATGGGTGGCACAGCACGGCCTGCTGAGCTGCGCGCTCCCTGCCAGGACCCCAGCCTCTGCCCAGGGCATGGCTGCAGGCAGAGCCTCACTGCTGTGCCCCAGGTCGAGCTGATAGCACACACCTGACAGCACGCAGCACAGCCTGCTTTGGTTTGGCTGCTTTGCTTTAAGGAGGGGACAAAAAAAAAAGAAAGAAAAGAAAAGAAACAACAAAAAAATGAAGCCTTTCTGACTGCAGGCACTCAGAACTTGACATCAGTCCTGCAGCGCGCTCCACGTATCTCAATCACTTCCATGCTATGGCACTTGGATGTTGTTTTTCTCCACCTGAGTATCTGATCCTCTTTGGAACCCTTTCAAGGTTCTGGCTGCAGTGATTTATACAGCTCCATCGAACTCCATTTAAAGTCTCTTTTCTTTTAAACGTGCAGCATTTCAGACGTGTTGGCTGTTACCTAGCATCTTAGGGGCTGTGGGGGAAGAGGAATACCTAAAAACCTGGTTGTTGTTGTGTGTGCATGCTAAGGAAATCACTACCAATAAGGCCATTATTTGAGGAGGTGGAAATCCAGAGAAAATTCCTTACCAGCTCATAACCATCCGGGGCAAAAACGAAATGACAGCGTTCCTCTGAATTCTTTCTACTTCAGGGAAACAGGGGAACAAACAACCTTCCCATGGAAAGCTTTATTTGGAAATAAGGTTTGTCTTCAAAATACGTCTAAAGAGAGACTGCCTGGGTCGTAACAACTCGGCACGACCCAGCCTGGCTTACCCTGTGAAAGCATTTGGTGCCTTTATGCCATAATAAGATGCAGCAAAAGTCTCCCTCGTGGCTACGTATGAGGAAGTATAATCTAGGGTCTAAATGCCACAAAGCATCCATATTTATCCTTAATGGCTATATAAATTCAGCAGATGAGAAGGAAAACATTAATTAGACAGACCCTGCCTTTGGCAGCCATCGCCACCGGTGACAGCCGAACCAGCCAGTGGATAAAATACGTTTCAAAGATGATATCAGAATAAATAACAGAGGATCAAAAGATAAGGAGAAAAAAAAACCCAAAAAACCCATATAACCAATGCTCTTTTTTTTGGTAGGAGGAAGAAAACTGTACCTGACGTTGGACTTTGGCCTTCTCTCTCTCATTTTCGTGCCACCTCTCCCCAGTTTGGGACCCAGTCCTGCACTGATGGAAGCAGGCTGAGCATTGCTGCAGCTTGCCATGAGCCGGGTGGCACAGAGGGCAGAACTGCCCAGGAGGTGCAGAGCTGAGCCCCTCAGAGAGGGTTGGATTCTGGAATCATGGTGTCAGCGTGGGTTCAGACCAAGGGCCCATCACTGACACAGCAAAAAGAAGTCGTAGGAAATCCACTGACTTCAGCAGGCTGCAAATCCGAGGATGATAACGAAGCGTTGTTCAGATTTGCACTGCTATCGAGGCACGTGTGCCTTCATTGCTAATTATGGGAAGCTCCCATGAGTGAGCGTGGGTTGACCTCTGGGTGTCACCATGGCTGAGCTCCGTCCCCATCCTCTGCCTGCAAAACCTCCCCTGCTCCTGCTGATGTGTGGCCACGAAGATGTTTTGAAGGAACCCAAGATGGTGATTTTTCCCTTCAGCCTCTGGTTCCTTTCGGGTAAGAGTCACAGCTTGTAACTGAGCAAACTAATTGGATGGCAGAAAGTGCCTCAGAGCCAACGGCTCACAAACGTTCTGAAGGTGAATCCTTAGAAGGGCTTTGCTCTTAAAACAAAACAGGTTTTCCTTTCTTCCAGAGCAGAGAAGAGAAGCTGGTGCTTGGCTGGGAGAGGAAAGAGCCCCGACTCCTTCTCTTCAATGCTCCATTGGGTCTTTTTCCTCGACTTGCTGTTTCTTTTCCACCAGGGGAAAGACTTTGCAATAGGGTAACAGGAGACTCCAACACTTGAGACGTGGCAGGTCAGAGGTGCAGGGAGAGAAGTGCTCAGCACTGCTCTGCTTCCACGAAGCCCTCCTTCTCATGGCTGCCTGCCTCCACCTCGGAGTACGTGGCACGGTTGGGGTGATTGCGGAATTTCATGGCAGGCCAACGATGCGGCCTTCGCTGTGGACAGGAACAAAAAGCCATCAGAAGCTGTGAGCAGCATTTCAAGCCAAGCCTGCCGGAAACTCAAAGCTCAGCCCCGAAACAATGCTATCTTTGTGAGAGTTTGGAAAAGGAAAGAACGATTTATGCTCGAAAGAGTTTGTTACAATGCATCAGTCTCACTGAGCATCTCCCCGACAGGGGGAACAGAGGGAGCAGAACAGAGGGAAACTGAAAGGGAGATCCCACATCAATGCCAGAACAAGGGCGTGCTGTTATGGGGAACGGATGGGGCAGCCACAGAGGGTCACCCCTGCACCTCTCCACCATCTGCAGCACAGGGACAGCTGCACTGCATCCCGCTTGGGCGCTGCAAGGATAAATGCACCAAACATCGTCAGGTGCTGAACTGATAAAGGCCACAGATCAATCCTCTGCAGCTGGGACAGACGGAGGAGAGATGAGTGCTTGAGGAAAAAGGCAGTGGGTGACAAGGAGAGGTGAGGGCTCTGCATCATGGCTCCTGTGCCAGGACTCAGCCTGCTGCTGCCCTGCACTCCTCGGGCTTTTAGCAGCAGATGGAGATTGTCAGACCCCCCATCTTCCTGAGAATTAAAATCTGCCATTTTGAGCGTTCGCACCACCACTGCCACAGCAGCTGATGGCATGACATCTATCAGCAAAGCCTGACAATTTTAGTTGACAAAATCCAGCTGGGCAACTGAAAAGGCAGCAAACCCAGACAGGGGAACTGCTGGTGCGAGCAGGCAGGAGAGGCTGAGATTGAATGGGGAGAAAAGGCAAGGTGTGAATGGAAGCACCTGAGAGCGCAAAATAAAGCAGCGTGGGTGGGAATGAGCCTAAGTTTAAAGCGTTTGGGACTTGGCTGTGACTGCAGGATGATGCTAAGAGCCTCAGGTGTGCAATCTACCCACATCCTCTCCTCTGTGCTCTGCAGGGTTGGGATGGGACCAGAGAAAGTTCCCCACTCACCTCGATGAAGAAGAGGGCAGCGTTGGAGGTGGGGTGGCTGTTGATGTAGATCCCAGCGAGGATGATGGCTGCAATGAGCAGCACAGCCAGCACGATGCCCACGATCGTCCCGGTGTGAATCGGGGCACCCACTTCATCGGAAGGAAGGTCGCTTCCCACACCTGCAAATAGGGTTCAGCTGGGCTCAGAAGTGGGCTGAGGGCTCAGGAAAAGCAAGGTAGGATGCTTGGAGACCTGCACTGAGGCTGAGCACCCAGCCTGGCTCAACAAGAGATGCATGGAGAGCTGGGGGCTGAGCTCCAGCATCCCTCCTGGATGAAACCAACAGCTGGCAAAGGAAGAGGATTAAACGATGACCGTGTAATATTTCACCCCTCCATCCAATCTCTGTTCCTCGTACATTGGCTGCTCGCTCAGACAGAAAGCCATTAGCCATATGCTGGGGGCTGCTCAGCCCCTTACCCACAGCCCTGCAGCTCACCCTGGCCCTCAGCTATGGATACTCCATTGCACGGAGCTCCAGAGCCTGTATGTGGCATAGATCAGCAGTGACATTACCAGCCATTCGGGGAGCAATTTGGCTGAGCCTGGGAAGCTCATGTGTTTCAAAGGCCCCGTGCCTGCACTGGCACTGATGCTGCACCCACTTTTTAGCCAATTTAACTTCCAGGAGCTGCTTGCAATGAAGAGGGCTGGGCTCTGCTTTGCACCGGGCTGAAGAGTCAGCTGCTGCAATTGAGGGGAACAGAGATGAAAGAGGCAGAGCTGGGCTCACAGCAAGGACAGCTTACATTTGAACTTCACAGCGCCCTTTGGCACAGCTGGGGAAATTCAGAAGGAAAAAGACCTGGTGTAAAAGCAAAGAAAGGGAGTTGCATAGAAAGAGAAAGCTCACAGTCCTCCTTCACCAAGAAAAGTGGGAAGTGCAGACAAAGGCATCAGGGTAAAACAGATCAGCCCCAGCTCTCACGTTACACAACCTGAAGCAGTATTCATTAGAGGAAGGACAGTCAGATTCTTATCTTGATTGCATCTTTGCAGTCCCCATTTCACCCTGCTGACTGATCACAGCTCTCCAGGCAGAGACACGGCGGGGCCTTACCTTCACTGCCTGCGTGCTGGTTGAGCTTCGTGTCGTCTGAAAGAAGAAACGAGGGGCAAAAATAGTTAACAGCCTGCTGAGATGCTTTCTGTGCTCCTCTCTGTACTGGGGAACTGCCAGCACCCACCCCCAGCATTTCCAAATGAAGGGAGAGAAGGACCCCCCCCCAAGCAATAAAATGCCACCATAAGCACGCACTGCTTGGCATCCCCTCCTTTACAGAGGTGCCACCTGCAGCACAGACACCTGGGGAGCAGCCCTGGAACTCAGCAAGGCAGAGCAACGAGGGGAACTGGGCTGACTTGGCTGCGCTGCCGGCACTCCCCACCCGACCTGGGGGGCTCTGTTGCTCCATATATGTTCCCTGTGGGGGTCCGATGCCCGGTCCCATTTTCCCTCTCATTCAAGAGCCACCAGGCTGCACGAGGACGGGGCTCAGCCCCTTGTGGGCCACAGCTCTGGGCCAGCACTGCAGATCTGGGACTCTCCAAAGGACACAGAGTGGGAGACGCAGAGGGGTGGGGACCCATCCTCATCGTCCCTCCGCTGCTCCGCTCCCGTCGAATTCGCTGCCCGGTGCAGCTGGCTGTTTGTTTGCTTCCAAGATTACAAATTAACTTCACGCTTGACTGTGTCACAGAAAGGCTCTTGTTCTTTTCTCCAAGAATCGGCGTGGAGTTGGAAAATAACCTCACTGGTGGAGTCGCGTTCCCCCCTCCTCCCATCACTCCTCTCAAAGTCGGCTCCGTCAGCCCCGCGCTCCATTCCCCCCCAGCTCCTTCCCATCGCCGAAGGACAATTACTAATGTTCCTTTCTATTTATTCTAATTAGCAGTTTGCGTTAGGGACTATTAAGCAGCAAAATTGAAGCGATACCTGCCGAGGAGCGAGCCCTGCGTTAATGGGATTATCAAGCTTTAGCACAGGGGCGTCTCGGGGGAAACGGGGGCCTTTATTTGGAGCTTTCCGTGCTCCCGAGCAATCACACAGCTCTGCTGCACCACTGCCAGCCCCGACCCTCAGAGCATCGTCGCTCCCACAGCGTCCCACCTTCTGTAGTGAGGCTGTCGATGAAGAGCGAGGCCGTGGGGGTGGTGATGTCCTCATCCAGCGGCGAGGAGGAGCCGTCGGGGGGGGGCGAGTAGTGGTCGTCCTCTGCTAAGTCCTCACAGCTCTTGGCGGCTGCCTGGGGGGACACAGCGGGGCTGGAGGCATCGCCGTGGGGCTGGAGAAGGATTGGGAGGTGGGATACAGCCCAGAAGGGGCAGAAATTGGGGTGGGGGGGGGGGGGGGGGAGGGGTTGGGGGGGGCGGGGGGGGGGGGGGGGGGGTGGAGGTTTGGTGACAGCCTGCCCTGCTTGCATCACAGGCCCTCAGCGTCGGTCCCGTGACCTCATTTTCCCTCTCTCTTGGTAAACAGAGAACGAGGATGAGTGTTCAGTGAGGAAAAACGGAAAAAAATATATATTATTAAAAAAATAAAGCAAAATCACCAAAACAACAAAACACCAAAGCAGAAACAGATGTTTGGTCAGATCTTTCCAAGACAAAGAAACAACTTTGGACAACGTGGAGATGTGCTGACAAGGACATAAAAAAAAATACATCAAATCCTAAAGGCCGACTCCTTCTTTCTTAGAGGGGATCGGAGTCACATGGAGGGAGGAGAGGAGCCAACAGCCCTGTGTGCTCTGGGAGGTGGAGCACAGCTGGGGCATCTCTGGGCTCTCCCCATGGAGGAAGGGGGGTTGTCTGCTATGCAAGGACGTCCTGTAGCAGAGCAGGGCAACCTGAAGGGACATTCTGTGCATCCTGTGGCAGAGCAGAGCTCAGAGTGCAGTTTGGCACCGGGATGTGCCTGCTGTCACCCAGCCCCACTCCCAGCACGGAGCCCCAGCCCTACCTGCTGGGCACAGCCATAGGACAGCCACTCCTCACGGTGCCGGTCAAAGCCACTGGAGCACCTGCAGTGAAAGGGGACATTAAACCCAGCAGGTTGGGATGCAGAGCAGCAATGGAGTGAGCAGCAGTGCACGTCTGCTGCTCCAATGCAGCCCCTGAGATGCCCAGCAATGCCGCAGCGGCAGTGAGAGGAACGGCGCGGTGGAAGGGTTACATGCAAGCCGTGGGGATTCCAGTGCAGCTGTGTTGGAAGGACCCAAACGTTCCTCTTGACGGAGGTGGAAAATGGTCAGCGCTGCTTCTCCAAGGAAAACAGAGAAGCAGAGAGATAGGAAAAAGATACAGAGACAGCGTGAGTTTCCATTCCCTGCGCTCTGCGCCAAGGCCGTGAGCTCCAGAAGGGTTTGTTTGTGGATTATTTTTTTTCCTTTCCCCAGAAACATCTGGGCAGGAAAAGCACATTAAAGAAATTATAAATGATGTCGGGGAAGCACCAGCCACAGAAACAGGGACCCAGGCAGCTCTGTGGCCTTTGGGAGCCCCCGGGCGGCGAGTTGTCACCATCCCAGGGGTGATAAGAGCAGAGGCAGCAAACCGCACGAGGTGCCCCCAGCCCTCCCTCCCCTGTCCCTGCTGAGGCCTCATGGAATCGCTGCACGTGTGATGGGCGCACAGCCAGGATGCAGCCTGAGCAGGGCTGGGTGAAGCAGCCCCTGCACCGTGCACGAGGATCTGTGTTAGTGGGTCCCCTCCCCTGCTGCCAGCTCTACATTCCGGTGCTGCACAGCCTCAACTGTGGCTCTCCTGCTGTGGCTGAAGGAGGGCAGAGCAGCATCCCTGGGTCAGGGGCTGTCCTCACGGCCGGGGGCATCGCAGTCCCTCGATGTCTGGGACCTGAACTCAATCTGGTCGAAATCCCAGCCCCAGCATGGAGTGGATCCCACCCAAATCCCGCTGACATCAGCATCCATCCATCCCACTGCTGTCCCAGCTCCGCACCACCGCCCTGGGACTGAGCCCCACCCTTGGGAAGCGGCTCCTCCAACTTGTGCCCTGAGGTCAGGCCACCACCAAACCACCGACCGTGAGCCACACAAAAAAGGGAAAACCACTAAAAACCCCTCAGCAACAGCAGAGATCGGCCCTGCAGCGCAGAGTGCTGTCCTGGCTACAGGAACATCTCCAGCAAGAAGAAAGGCAGAAGTGACCCATCCCAGTACCTCTGCAGGACGTGGCACCAGCTGCAGTTGAAGGTCAGCGTGGAGCTCACACACATCTCACAGCTCCGGTGCTGGAGACAAGCTGCAGAGAGAGCACAGCAATAGGCTGGGAGGTGTCTGCAGCACGTGGCAGGACCAGGCTGCTCCCAGCCCAGCAGTAAGCATCCTCCTCTCCATGGTGAGCCCAGGACAGACATATTTCCCTCTCCATATCCATGGACTGCTCTCCCCCACGCGTGTAGATGTGAGCCACAGGATGCTGGAGCCACACGGTGCCCACGAAGCGCCCCGTGGGACAGCCCCAGTGCCACCCTGTCCCCATGGCTTACTGGGCAGCGGGGTGAACTCCACAGCAGACATGTTGGTGATCTTGCTGGTGTCCAGCTCCACACGGTGGTACTCATAGATGGTCCGGCGGCGCGACTCTGCAGCGGGAGCTTTGCTTTAGATGTGAGCCCCCCCTCAGCCACCCCCTGCCACTGGGGTTCTTCCCAGCACGAGAAGCCAAGCAGCAACACTGGGGGTTCAGGGCATGGAAATCCCCTTCCTCACTTCTCTATGAGCAGCTGGGAGCTCTCTGCTCCCTCTCCCCAGAGGACTCCAAGGCGGACGCGGTCCAGCCCCGCTCAGCCCATCCCCATCCCTGCCTCCCTTCCAGCTCCGTTCCCTCCCTCATCCCTCGCTGCTCCCTAGGAGCCCATGGGGAGGGGGGCAGCAGCCCCTGAGGTTTCCGTGCAAACTGCTGTGAATGGGTAATAAACGAGGGCCAGATGGTTGGCTCCAGAAATAACGAGCAAAGTGTGGCGCGGGGCGCAGCACGAGGAGCGTGGTTGGAG
Organism: Lagopus leucura; assembly: GCF_019238085.1. Classification (NCBI taxonomy): domain Eukaryota; kingdom Metazoa; phylum Chordata; class Aves; order Galliformes; family Phasianidae; genus Lagopus; species Lagopus leucura. The sequence continues at coordinate 78,313 of NW_024963913.1, forward strand.
TACAGGAGGGGAAGGGAGAGGCTGCAGCAGCCCTTCCATCCGGCTCGCACCGTGCCTGGAGCGTGTGTCACGTGTGGGACACGTGTGCAGACACGTGTGTGCTGCGTCCTGCTGGCACTGGAGCTTACATCACGTGCAACAAGTGTGCACACACATGCATGTGCTGCATCCTGCTGGCATGCGCCGCGCATTGCCCAGTGTGTGCTGTGCTCTGGGGGGGGAGGGCAGCACCCCGAGCTGCTCATCTCATCCCTCTGCTCTCCCATGGGTGCTGCTCTGCCCCAACCTCGCAGCTGGATGCCCACAGGGTGACTGCAGCTAACATGCAAGCAGCGCAGAGACTGCAGAGCACAGCACCCCTGGGCCAGGGCTGCAGGCTGGGGAGGAGCACAGCGCACTCAACCCACAGGAGCTGCCCCCCCCAGGGATGTGGGACACGGGGGCAGGGGATGGCACTCACCCGGCACCTCGGGGGATGGGTTGAGGACCATGAAGGCATCAGACAGCCCGGCCTTGACGGGGTGCTGCGCAGCGCTGATCTGCAGGACGGGCACCGGGATCTGCGCAGGGTGAGGGTGAGATGGAGACGGCCCCACTGAGCCCCACAGCACCTCGGTCCCCAGACCCTCTCCCTCACCTCCTTGTACCCGAAGACGATCCTGCCGCTGCTGTGCAGGGCAGCCTGGAAGGTGAAGCTGCCCACGTCCTCCTTCCCTTGGAGGTAGACCTTGTCCCACTGTACCACAAAGACCGTGCCTGGGGGGGACACCACAGTGGATCACTCCTCTCACCTCTCCTCACCCTGCGTTGATCCCCAGGCCCTTTCCCCACACCCTCACCCCTCTCTTGGCTCACCATTATCCAGGTACTGCACGGTGGAGTTGCGGGAGTAGCTGGGGTTGAAGTTGGCCATGAGCGGCGCGATGTACTGCGTGGCCGTCAGCATGCGGTGGATGACGTCCCCCATGAAGATGAAACCTGAGCGAGCAGAGCAGAGGGCTCAGCTCAGTGCCCGTGCCCAACCCTGGGTCCCCGGCCCCACTCACCTCCAGTTGCTATGGTCACCTGCCGCAGGAGATGCCCGTAGAAGGGGAAATCGAAGGAGAGGACGATCCTCTGCAGGAGGGAGACGGAGTGAAGACAGCAGCCGGAAAGTGGGAAAGCTGATGGGGATGCTGGGCACCCCCAGCTCGGAGCAACCCCCGAGGCTGGCAGATGGAGGGCTGGGAGGGAGCACCCCGCCCCCACGGCTCATCCCCTTCTGCCCCACAGCGATGGGGCTGGGGAGAACCAAATGCCTCCCCCCAGGCTACAGGGCAGCCAATGCTGCCATGGGAAGGATGGATGGCAGCTGGGACCCCCCAGGCTCACCGAGGCCTGCCGGTGGGTGTTGGAGAGGATCCCGTGGACCTTCACGTGGCTGCTATCAGCTGCTGCCATGTCCACCCACAGCCCCTGGCGGCGTGCAGCCCCTGGCCCATAGGTGCGGGACACGTAGTAGCTGTGGTTGTCCTCCTGCAGTGGGGACAGGGACAGAATCAGCACCGTGGGATGCATCTCCGCAGGGGTTCAAAACACAGGGGCACCATCTCAGTGCAGAGCAATGGAAGTGGAACAGAAACGCCCCGTGCGAAGCAGCGCAGGGGCTGAGCAGTTGGAGAGGAGTGGAGGAACCACGAGTCCGACGCAGCGCTGGCAGGAGGGAGATGTGACTCATGAGGGACTTCAGCACAGCAGATGCAGCCTTCCTGGGAAGGAATAACTGCTTTGGAGCCAGGGGCTGGGAGCTATGGCTGCAGTGACCTCAAGAAGAGGAGCAAATAAAGGCACCAAAGTCTCCAAAAGTCTCCAACAGCCAATCCTGGTGCCAGGCAGCTCAGGGATGGAAAACAGAGGCAAGGGGATGGCTGTGCTGGAAGCACTGTGTCCCGGTGCATGGGACATGTGGCTTTTTGGACCCCAGGATGTGGGGTGTCCAGGGGCTGAACCCCCACACAGAGCCCCACAGCCGGCGGATTCCAGTGCATTCCCAGTAGCCCTGGGGGGTTACTGGAAGGAGCTGGGATGGAGCGGAGGAGCTGGGGCAGCACAGAGCATTTGGCTGCCGAGTTCCTGAGCTCATCACTGAGTCACCAGGATGCCCGAGCCCACCACCTTGCTTTGGTCACAGCAGCAATTAGGAGGGAGTTCGGATGCTCAACCGCATGGAAACTCACAGAGCTGCTGCACCCGGAGCCTGCATTGCATGGGGTGAGGTGCAGTGACCCCAAACCCATGCAGCCCCAGGAAATGTCCTCTCCAGAGCCACGCAAACAATCTCACCTCCCCGGTCAGGATTTGGTGGTTTGCTTTTGTTTTTTTTTTCCCCTATTTTTTAAACACTTCCACTCCCTCTGTCCCAGAGCACAGAGCTGCAGCCCCAGCAGGGGTCGGTGGGACCCTGCAGAGCTCCCCCTGGGGTCCCTTTCCCCAGAGCAACTCCTTGCACGGTGAGAATTAATCCCCCCGAATCCACACACTCAGCTGCCACAAAAACACTGGAATCACTCACAGCTCAACAGAGTAGGAACCCTCATGGCAGGGAATGCGCCCCACACCCCCTGCCCCCCTCAGACAGCAGTGAGTGCACTGTAGGCAGCAATCAGGTGCAGCCAGGAGGTGAGAACCGAGTGCTACCCCCAGAGGTGACACCGCTGCCACTCGGTAACACGATGGAGTCTTCCCCATAGAGACCCCCAGAGCCCCCCAGCACAGCAACGTGGCAAAGCATCCCCAGTGCTGACCCCCAGGTGCCCCTGGGCACAGCCGCCTCTGCCCAGGCTCTAATTACCCCCTGTGCTGCCAGGATCCGGCCCCACACAGTAAACCAGAGCCAGAGGCTCCACCAGAATGGAAATAGCTCTGGTTTGTGCAGGGTTGGACCCCCACCCAGCTCACCACAATGCGAGTCTCGTTGTCCAGCAGTGTGTCGATGACCAGACTGCGTCCCACCAGGTCCTGGCTGATGTGAGTCCCCTGGGGCTGCCCGGCTCCACGCTGCCCCTCCGGGGGTCCTGGGGGGAGCGAGGCAGTGTCAGAGGGAGCTCACAGTGGGATGTGACCCCAGCAGTGACGCACTTGGTGACACGAGTGTCCCAACCCCAGTGAGCAGCGCTATGATGGGGTACAGGGAAGGGATGTGAGGTGACCAAAGGCACGGGGACAGCCCTGGGCAGGGGGACAGCTGTGTCAGAATGGAGGCAAAACGCCCCCGATCCGCCCCCAGAGCAGCCCAGAGCCCCACAGCAGTGTGCAAAGAGGAGCACGAAGCCTTGGGAATGACAGCAGCCGCGGGGCTTCAGCAGTGGAGCAGCGGCACAGCAGCGTCCCTGGACGAGCGGGGGGTGAACCGAGCTGGGAACATCCCTAACCGTGGGATCCCCCTCCACTCGGAGCACCCGCTCCAGCGGCGCCTTCCCCAGCCCTGCTCTGGGACGGAGCACCAGGGGTGAGGATGGGGTTGGGGCCGAACCCGCAGCTCCCCGAGGTTTTGGGTTTCTGCTCCCAGCGCCTCTGGGAGGGGAAACTGAAGCACGGGGGAACGGGGCTGCGCGCGGGGATCCCCCGGACGGACAGGGAACGGCTTCTGCGGCTCCGGGTCGGGCTCCCTTTGGGTGCGGGAGCCCCACGCCGCGGGCGGGTTCATCGGCTGCGGGCATCCCACGCACCGTGGGCCACGCGGACCCGACCTCAGCCCCGGGATAGGCACGGCCGGAGCCGCTCTCTGCCCACGGCCACGCAGCTCCCCGTTCCCGCAACCCCCGACCTCACCCCCCGCCCCCCCCGCGCCGGCCCCTACCTGCGCCCCGCGCCCCGCGCCGCCCGCACAGCGCGATGAGGCCGAGCAGGATGAGACCCCCACCGCGCATCGCGGTCCCCCCCGCGGCCGGCACCCGCCGAGCCCCCGCCGGGCACGGGGCTCCGCCACCGGAGCTGGAGCGGAGCCGGGGGTGGAGCCGAGGGGTGGTGCCGGGGGTGGGGATGGGGCCGGAGGCAGAGCCCGAGCCGGGGGGTGCTGGGCCCGGTTCTGCCGGCGCTGTGCCCTCATCCCTCGAACGGCATCCTCTCATCTCACGTGCAGCGATCCCTCATCCCGCCTGCAGTCACCCTTCGCCCCACGGGCGGTTCCTCCTCACCGGCATCCCGTTGCTCCAAGGCTGCTCACCGCAGCCCCGGGCTCCCGCAAACCCCCCCGGGCCGGCACGGCTGTGCGGAGCAGCCCGGACCCCCGGGAAGAGCAGCGGGTCTTCACCCCAAAAACGCGCAACCCACACCCTGAGACCTTCCGGGGGCGGCTTTGGGGTCCTGGCCGAGGGGCGGGGGCAGCGGCAGAGCCCCGCATCTCATCCCCACCGCCGTGGTGAGACTCATGAAGGTGACGAACGGCACCGATGCTGCAATTAACTAATGAGTCGAACTCGTGCCGCCCGTCCCGGTGCCCGCTGCCCTCTCCCGGAGGCATTTCTGTGCAGGGACAGCGGGATGAGAGCGGGCACTGCGCGACCACCGCTCAACTACTGCTGGTGGGGGGGAAGAAGGGAGATAAAAGGGGTCCAAAAAGGAAGAAACCCTCACACGAAAAAAAAGAAGAAAAAAAAAAAATGAGGGGGCACCCGGATTTGAACCGGGGACCTCTTGATCTGCAGTCAAATGCTCTACCACTGAGCTATACCCCCTCTACTGGAGAACGGCGTTGGGGCGCTCAGGGATGTGCGTGGGCTGCGCTGCGCCGGCGGCAGGGCGCGATGCGGGTGCGGGTTTGCACGCATCCTTATACACCCTTGCACATTCTTGCATACCCTTGCACACCTTTGCACACGCACACATGCCCTCTTTTCTGCGCGGCTCCAGCAGTGCTGCCCTTACTGCAGATGGGGACCCGTCCCCAACCCTCAGTGGGAGCGCAGCGGGTGCAATTTCGAGGCAGCAGCGAAGCGGAGCCGAATCCCGGAGCCGTGGTGGAGCCGTGCGCGGCCGGGAGGAGCGCCGGACCTTCCTCCCCCCCGGGACTGTTGAGGGGGGGATTAACCGGAGCCAGCGGGGGGCAGATGGGGGAGTACGGACATGAGGATGACGGGTCAATATTTGCAACCTGAGCCGCTGTGCAAACACGCTGGGGCGGGATGGGGGGGGGGGGGGGGGGGGGCCGGCGCCCCCCCGGGGGGCGCGGCCGGTGGGATCAGCTCTGCGCGCCGCGGCCCGGGGTCCCCCGAGGGCGTCAGCCGTCAGCGTCTGTGGGGGGTGGGGGGGGGGGACTGAGGCCTCGGGTAGAGAGAAGGGGACCATGAGGAGGACGGACGGCCCGACGTGTCCACGAGTCCGATGGAGCGGGTCGGGGGCAGCGCAGCCCGCGGCAGCCCGGCGATACGGCCCGGCAATGCCTGCAGCACCAGCGGAGCCCGTCTGGGGTTTGCTGGTGAGATGAGAGCCGGGCAGCGGACACCTCGTTAGCAGAGCTGTTAGGGAAGGTGCAAAGCTCGTCACCTCCGTGGGCGCTGGGGGGGCTGCACCGAGCGCAGGGAGTAGCGCGGCGCCGGAGCCAGACTGCTCCGAGGGGGCGGTTTGCTTTGGGGCTGTGGCACCCGGCGAGGGGAAGGCTGCAATTACGTTAATCCCTTAAACCCTGATTGCCTCCTCCTTCCCCATTAGGCGTGCAAACACACGGAGCAGCGGGGGGCAGCGGGGTCCGCGGGCTACAAATAGGCAGCGCCCACCGGGAGCCCCTCAGTGCCACCGCCGTCAGCGTCATGCAGCCGTTCCCGGCGCTCCTCTGCCTCCTCGCCGCGCTTCTGCCCGCAGCCGCCGCGCACCTCTGGGCATGGATGTACGCTCTGCCCCAACACCCGCCCGACAGAGCAGCGCTGGGCAGAAGCGCCGGGCCGGGGGGCAGCGCGGAGGAGGTGAGCGGGGGGGGATGAAGGGGAAACGCAGAAGCAACGCAGGAAGGATGGAGGGATGCGGGAAGGATGGACGGGGGGAGAGGGACGGGGGGGGATGGATGGGGGGGGATGGATGGGGGGCTGGATGGGGGGGATGCGGGGTCGGGGCGGGAGGGGGCGCGGGCGCGGCGGGCGGCAGCGGGCGCTCCAGTGGCGCAATCGGTCAGCGCGCGGTACTTATAGGGCAGTACGCGGAGCAATGCCGAGGTTGTGAGTTCGAGCCTCACCTGGAGCAGGAATTTTACGGGCTGCCAGAGTGACGCAGGGACCCTCGGCCCCAAAATAACCATCAGCTGTGCGGCGGGCCTTACGCTCGGGGTTTTCTTTTCCTGCGAGAAAACCGCGTAGAACGGCAGTGCCCTTCTTCCAGGGATGAGTCCCTGTGAGCCAGCAGCCCCTTGAAGCCCCCTGACACTCGAGGCTCCCAAATCGTCATCCTGAACAGCCCCGGCTCCAGTGCCTGGGGAATTGGGGTGGGGGACGGACAGACAGGCACACAGAGCCCAAACCCAATCCCACCCTGTGCTGCCCTCCCATTTCTGACCCATCCCAGAGGTGGGGATGGATCCGGGCCTCCCTGACCCCTCTTCTCTTCTTCCAATGCAGGCGATGCCGTGCGGCCCCACCAGCCCTTGTGCCCACGGACACTTCTGTGACGAACACTTCGGGCTGTGCCTGCCCACACGGCCTGCTGGGCAGTACTGCCGCCGTGACACACACTGCGCCCACGGCCTCCTCTGCACCTTTGGGAAGTGCCAGCAGCCCGTGCCCGACGGGCAGGAGGGTGAGCAGCAGACGGGGGTGGGCAGCCCCATAACCACAACCCCGAGAACAGAGGGATGTGATGGAGGTTGGGTTGGGACCGGGATTCATCGCAACCCCTGCTGCAACACGCATGAGGCTGAGCAACTTTTGGGCCCATTGCACCTGCATGGGGCTGGGGGATTTCAACACGTAACCCCTCTCTTTGTTGTTCCCTCCCCACTCAAAGGAGCACGGTGCCAGCAGGATGAGGACTGCGGGCCGGGTGGCTGCTGTGCACGGCGGCACGGCGAGATGCTGTGCCAGCAACGGCTGGAGCTGGGGCAGAGCTGTCATGTGCCCCCCGGGGGTCTGGCCTTCAGCATCAACCAGGTGTGCCCCTGCCAGGCTGGGTTGGTGTGCCGAGCATCGCCTCCACCACGAGAGTGAGTACGGGCCCTCAGCAGCCCCGTGGGGAAGGGACTGATGGCCCCACGGCCTGAGGGGGGGCTCAGAGCAGGGACTGATGTCCTGTGTCTCCCTGCAGGAAAGCAATTGAGTATTGGCCAGAGAAGAGCGAGTGGAGGTGCCGGCAGCCCTGAGCCAGCAGCGCTGTATTTATTCCCTGTAAATAGCATGTACAGCCCCATTGCAGGACGCGTCCCTCCCCAAAAGCCAGGCAGGTCCTGGCCGCTCCCAACCCCCTCCAGGAGATGCTGCAGTCACTGCAGAGCAGAGCCGTGCTTGGTCTCGGCCCCCCACCCTCCTTGTGCACCCCCACCAGGCGCAGCCGCGGGGAGATGTCACCGAAATGTTTATTACAAAGAACCAAGCGAGCGGGGCGAGTCCCCCCACACACCAAGGAGAATAAATAAATAAAATACACTTTGTCGGGGTCTTTAAATAAAGTTTGTGGGATGACATAAATATGGGACGTCCCTCTGCCCTTTAGGAGGGCTGGGGAGGGGGGGGGGGGCCCAGCTGCTCGGCCCCGGTGGGGGCAAGCACCGGGGCAGGTGGGTCTCAAAGCACTTGGCAGGCAGTGACACCGAGTTCCCCCCAGCAAAAAAGGGGAAACTGAGGCACACAACGGGCGGAGGCGTTTTGGCAGCGGCAGAGCTGAGCACCCCGGAGCCCCCCCCAGCCCAGGCTGGCAAGGCTGGTGGTGTGGGTAAGGCAGCGACCCCAGGGCCACCCCAGCATCGCCCCAAGGTGGGGGGCGAGAGGTGAGCCCAGCCCCACTGCGAGGGTCGGCTATGGGGTGTTCCCACCCCAGTGCTGCGACCTTCATGGGGGCACAGGGATAAGGGACACCCCAGGGTGGGCACAGGTGAAGGCAGTGCCCTGGGGAGCTGGGGTGGGGGACAGACAGACAGGCACACAGACGGACAGACACAGCTGGATGGGGAAAGAGCAGACAGAGGGGGTGGCACAGAGGGGGTTTGGCAGGGGCCAGGGCCTGGTGCTGCTCGGTGTGTTCCCATGGTCCCAGGGAAAGGGGGGGGGGGTGAGGGTAGCACAGGACCCCCCCGGGACCTGCTGGGCACTGTGGCAGGCCAGGACTGGGGCAGCTGTTAGCACATGTTAGACACCCTCCCCCCAGTTGGCTCAGACTTTCCCCCCCCCCACCAAAAACAGGCAAAATCCTCCCCCACTCCAATGCAAACACATGCAAAAACCATGCCCCCCCCCTCCCCAGGCAGGCAGCACCCAGTGGGCACCCCAAAACCCTGCACACACAGCACACGCATGCACCCCTCCCACAGCTGTGGGGCAGGCACTAGCTGGGGAGGGGACAGCTGGCGGGGAACCCCTCCACCACCAGCTCAGGGGTCCCCCTGCAGCAGGGTGGCAAAGAGCACCATGGAGAAGCGGGTGCACCCTGGGGAGGGGGCTGCAGGCAGCAGGCAAGGGCTGGGTATTGGAGAGAGCGCAAGCCCCCCTCCCTGTGCCATAGGGGATGGGGATACGCCAGCCACTGGCACGTCCCCTTTGGTCACTCGCTCTCCCTGTGGGACAGAAAAGGCCCGAGGCACCGCAGGATGCTGGGGGGCCTGCGGTGGGAGGGAGAAGCCCCCCTTAACACCAAGAGTGGGGTGAGGGACACCCCATGGCACAGCTGAACAGGCTTTGGGCACGTGGCCTGCAAAGACAAGCAGCTGAGTGCAACCCCTGGCCCCAAAGCCAGCACTGGGGCTGGGGAAAAGAGGGGTTGGGGGGGGGGGGGGCCATCCCTGCCTACATCCCCCCTCACCCTAGCGGATGTAAACCTCCTGTCCCCAGCCCTCTGTGTCACTCTGGTCCAGACCCAAAGGTTCCGGCGGCTCTGGGCAGTAGCGGTCGTGGCCCTTGGCACGTCCCCGCGGTCCCCGGCCCCGCTCCTCATCCCACGCACCGCGGGGACCCGGGGGGGGCCGGGGGTCCTCCTCACCGGGATCGGTCTCGACGTCCATGCAAGAGTTGCCGGGTTCTGTGCAGGCTGAATCCCGGCTGCCGGGGGTCTCCGAGTCGAAGGTGTCCTGGCGGGACAGGCGGCGGGGGGGGGCCAAACGGGCAGGCGGTGGGATGGGCCCCCCCTCCCGGACGTTCCCCTCGCCCGGCGGCTCCCCGTGCACCAGGTATGGAGCCTGGTTGGGAGAAGCAACCACACCGTGCAAGGACAGATGGAGGGGTTGGGGGGGGGGGGGGGGGTTGTTAGCTGCACACCGCGGGGCCTGGTGAGTAGGGGGAGTGCATGCGCTCCCACCCCAGCCCAGCCTGCACACTCCGTGCCATGCAGTCCAGATGTGGGTCTCATCCAGCACCGGGGCGGCGCCCAGGCGGGGCGGCCCCCCCCACCAGGGCAGGTCCAGAGCAGTGGGAGGGCATGGAGGGGAACGGAGCAGGGAGGCGGTGGGGTCAGGGTTGGTGCAGAGCAGCACCCTGATTGCTGAAGGAATTAGCGACAGACAACACAGGACACGCGTCCTTCCTCTGCCTGATGCCCTGGGGGGGCTGTGGGCCCCCCTCGGCTTGGACACAGCCTCTACTGCTGGACCCAGGGGGGTCAGGGGTGTCCGGGGGGCTCAGCCCCCCCCAGGAACTCCCATAAGCCCTCGTTGTAACCCAGGAGATCTCTGCAGGGCTGAGAGACCCCAACCCCAGGGGGCAGATCCCAAAGGGGGGCCCTGATCCAGGGAGAGCAGAACCTCACCGCAGCGGGATGGCCCCAAACCCGGGGTGGGGAGCAGATCCTGGGGTAGGGGGGGGAGGATCGACTTCAGGGGCACGGGGATGGCATCAACCACGGAGCAGGGAGCGCATCCCCAGAGGAGGGGGCAACCCCAGGGAGGCGGCTGTTCCCCGGGGCGTCCCCAGAACCCAAGGCTGTCCCTGATCCTTGGGGGTGTCCCCGATCCCCGGGGGGAGGTCCCACGGGCGCCCCGCCGCCATCTCACAGCGCGTGCTCCTCCTGGGGGCTGGGGGTGGCGTCGGCGCCCCCGCGGCCCCAGAAGCCCAGGTTCCTGCGCAGGGAGGTGAGCACCTGTACCTGCAGGTTGGAGACGGGAGCGGGGCTGGCGGCCAGAGCGGCCGTGGCCATGGTGCGGTTGAGCAGCGGGTTGGGGGGGTTGCTGCTGGGGGGGTGCGTCGCCTTCCAGTAGGCCTCCAGGTACTCGGCCAGGTGCTCGCAGGCCTCCTCCAGCTGGTTCTCGTCCAGCACGATGTCAAACATCTCCTGGGGGGAGGAAACTGCGGTGGGGTGGAGCTTATGGACATGGAGCCCAGGGGCCAGGATGGCGGGAGGAGCATCGGCCACGAGGGCGGACTGCTGGCGTTAATGGGGTGGGGGGTGGAGCCTATGGCACGCGGGGGTGGAGCCTATGGATGCAAATAAGGAGAAGGGCGGAGCTTGCACACATGGGGGTGGGACCTATGTGCCCATATAAGGTAGTGGATAGAGCCTATGGCACGTGGGGAGGAGCCCTCATACCCATATAAGGTTGTGGGCAGGGCATGTGTACAAAATAAGGTGGTGGGCGGAGTCTGCAGCATGCAGAGGCGCGTTCTATGTATCCATATAAGGTAATGGGTGGGGCCGGCATACCCAAATAAGGTGCTGGACAGAGGCTATGACATGCGGGGGTGGAGCCGATGTAACCAAATATGGTGGTGGGCGGAGCCTCCAGCATTCGGTGGGAGGAGCCTACATAACCCAATATGGTGGTGGGTGGAGCCTCCATCACTCGGTGGGAGGAGCCTACATAACCTAATATGGTGGTGGGTGGAGCCCGGGGCCAGGACAGGTGGAATCTATGCACGGAGACGGTGGTGGGAGGGGCTTCTGCCGGAAGGGGCGGAGCCAAAGGCCGCAGGGTGGTGGCAGGGGTTGGGTTGGGGACACTCACAGGCGGGCACTGTGCCAGCTTGTCGGAGGCCACCATCTGCACGTTGAGGTGCTTGGCCTGGGACTTGCCCCGAGACTTCACCAACCGCTGCAGCACCTGGAGCAGGAGAGACGGCGGTGTGGGGCGGGGGGCACAAGAACCTCGGCCCCATCGCTGCCACCTGCCCGCCCCATGGCCCCCACTCACCTTTGGGGAGGCGATTTTGATGTAGACGATGATGGGTGCCAGGGAGGTCTTGGCCAGCTGGGCCGGGTGGTTGATGGTGTCAGCATCCAAAGCCACCAGCTGCAGGGTCCGGGCCAGCTCAAAGATGCGCTCCGTCTCACTCTGCACCTCAGCTGCCAGAGTGGGGGGACAGAGGGAGTCACAAGGGCATGGAGACAGCAAAGGGGGGCTGCGGGGACGGCTGCTGGAAATGGGGCGTGGGGAGCGGGACAGGGCCAGAAGAGGCTCAGCCACACCAGCAGCACCCCAGTCCCACGGATGGGAGGCAGTGGGCTCCCAGTGCTGGGGGAGGAAGGACTGAGACCCCCCAGACACATGCATTGGGTGGGTGCCTGCAGAGGCTGCACTCAGACCCTGCAGTAGAGCACAATTGGGGGCACAGGGAACCTCGGGGCTGCATCCCCTGCTGTCTCCCACCCCGCGCTACCCGAGAACAGGCTACATACCCAAGATATCTGTATCAGGAGCAGGGGAGGAAGGAAGCGGTGCAGAGGGAAGGAACCCCAAATGGGAAAGGAGGAAAAAAAAGAAGAAAAAAAAAAGAGAGAGAGAAGGTAAAAGGGAGGAGGGGAAGAGAGACTGAATCAAACCGACAGTGGGAGCACGAGTCCCAGATGCCCTTCGTCCCATGCACTCATCGCCCCACAGAGCGGAGGGGGCTGTGCAGGAAGGAGGGACACGCTGAGCATCCCAGGAGGGAGGGGACAGGAGCAGGAGGCTGCTGGGCTGATACAGATGGGAGCTTGGGGTGGCCGAGGCGCTGCACCCGCCTTACCCAGGCTGGAGCGTGTGCTGGAGCGCTCGATGATGGTGTGTTTGCTGGGGTTGTTCAGCACAGAGCGCTTGGCGAGGGAGATGTCAGCCGTCACCCGCGTGATGGAGATCCTGTGAGAAGGACACAGGCTGGCGGGGGTCCAAACACCCCCCCCCATCAAACACCTGCTCCCCTCCTCCCACCCCAAAAGCATCAGGCTGAAGTGGAGCCTCCTTCTCCTTGAGGGCAGATCCCACTCAAACCAGGGGGTCTCCATAGAGCTAAGAGTCCTTCGTGGGACTTAGAGGTCCCCTGTGGGGTAAGGGGCCCTCTTGTGAGATTTAGGGCTTCCCACGTGCTTGAGGGTTCCTCCATGGCTTAAGGGCCCCCCCACGGGGTTGAGTGCCCCTCGCCAAGGGGCGCAAGGCCCCGCCACCCCCTGCCTCACCTGCCATCAAAGCGATGCTTCAAGAAATCGAACAGTGCTTTCTGCATCATATCTGTCACCTGCAGGAGGGGAGGAGGAGGGCATGGGGTCTTCTGTGTGTCCCCCCCACCCTGGGGTCCCCTCCCAGCCCCGCTCCTCACCTCGTAGCCCTTCAACGATGGCCCCACCAGGATGATGGGCCGCATGGAGGGAACCACATCGTAGGGCGGCACGTGCTCAGCCTGCAGGGCAGCATCGGGGGTCAGGGGGCTCACGCTGGGCCGGGGGGCACAGCAGGAGCCCAGGGTGATGCCAAGGGACGGGGAGGCCCCAGAAATGGCAGCAAAACCTATTTCCCCCTCCTCCCCTGCCCCAAACCCAGGGGTCCTGACGCTACTCACCGATTTCTGCTTCTGCTTCGCTACGTCCCGAGGCGCCGGGGCGGGCAGGGGGAGACAAACAAGGCATGCGTGTTACTGTGGGAGGGGGATTCAGGCCCCAAACTGGGCTGGGGGGGTTAACAGGAAGCCCAGGGGGGGCACAGCTCCAATAGCAAAGGGAGATTGTGCCGGTGGAGCTCATTCTGTATGAATGCTGCCCTACTCTTGATTAGCATTGGGGTGTGAGCAGGGGCTCCGCGAGGCTTTGGGTGGGGAGCAGCACCTCAGCACCCCCCTACCCACGCCGTGGTTGCACCCGAGCCCCCCAGCACCGTGCCCAGTTTGGGGGGGGGTAGGAATGTTCCACTCTCATTTGCGGGGGAGACAAACACAGCTGTGCCACACACCATGCGCACACAGGGGGCCCTGGGGGGGGGGGGGGGGCAAGGGGGGCACGGGCCGATCCATCCCATGGATCAGGGGGCACACAGCCATGGACTGAGCCACCCCATGGACCGTGGGGGGATGCAGCCACGGAACGATCCATCCACAGACCATGGGGGGGATACAGCCAACGGAACGATCCATCCCATGGATGACAGAGGGCTACATCCATGGAATGATCCATCCTCTGGATCACAGGGGAGAGCAGCTATGGACCGATCCACCCCACGGTGCCCCCGCAGCCCCCAGCAGTGTTAGGGCAGGCAGGGTGCAGCAGGCAGGCGTGGGCCAGATTGGGCTCTGTTACCTTCCTAAAGAAGGGGATGCGCTTGGAGTGGGCGGGGGGGGTGGTGACACTGCTCACACTACTCTTAGGGGAGCAGTGGGTCTCCGCAGCCTCCTCCTCCTCTAACTCATCGGGCTCAAAGGCAAAGCTATGTGTGTCCAGGGCACCTGGGGACACGCCGGGGCCGGAGGGGAGAGAAGAACAGTGATAACGCTGGTGAAAGGGGGGAATGGATGGGAGCAGGGGGGGACGAAGAGTGCAGGGACCCAGGGCTGGGAGGGCACCCCATGCGCTCTGATTTGGATGTAAGCATGAGTGTGCAATGTGGGGCTGCTACTTTGGTCCCACACGGGGACCAAGGGGGCTGCATGTCCCTCCCGGTGCTGGGAAGGTAGCGGGGAGGATCCAGCTGCAGGAGGGGCATTGGGAGGGGCGTCCAGTCCCCAGCAGGACAAGGCCCCCCTCCATGGCCTGGGCCAGCCCTGCTCCCCATGGGAACCCAGACATCCTTACCACTGGCCGGAGGGGTGGGCCTGCGTGTCCCCGTCACCACATCACCAAGGCTGGAGCTGGAGTTGTCACCTGATTTGCTGGGAGAGGAGAAGCAGAGAGGGGTAAGCATGGGGCTGTGTGAAGGTTCCAGGGGCTGGAGAGGGTGGGAAGAACCTGGAGCTCAGTCGGTTCTGCCTCATCTTCTGCTCCTGCAGCAGCCGCATGTTCTCCAGTTTGACAGGGCTGGGGATGAAGCCGACCTCGCAGCCTTCCTTCACCAGCCGCCCAATCCACCAGTCGTTGTTGTACTTCTGCACCGGGGGACGAACACAGAAAGCACCTCAAAGCCTGCAAATGGACGGCGCACAGCAGCCCCACACGCTGCCACCCTCAGCCCCATGCCCTGCCGTCCCCCACCCCCAAGCCCCTGCCACTCGCGCCCTCCCCTCCTGCTCTGCTCCCCTCCACAACTCCAGACCCTCACCTCCTTGATGTGTAAGAAGTCTTTGGGCTCGAAGCAGATGGCCATGCCCTGCACAGGCACATCATCATTGGCCGATGGGTTGTAGCCAACATTCGTCCGGACAGCAAACGCTACCGGCTTCGTCTGCAGGTGGGAAGGGATGAGTGGGGGGCAGCATCCCCCCTCAAACCCCACAGCGAGAGCCAATGCCCCGTGATGAGGCTCCCAGTGCCGAGGGTCCCAATTCCCCCTAATCCCACCTTGGCTTTCTCCAGCTGTGCCAGCGCCTGGCGCTCAGCCTCTTTGCGCAGCGCCTCGCGGTCCTCCTCCAGGGACACATCCGAGTCCGAGGGGCGGCTGGTGTAGGACTCAGCTGAGCCCTGCGATGGTGGGGAGGATGCTCAGCCCCAGCCCCACGCTGAGCAGCCCCAGCCCCGGCAGGCAACCATCCCCGCAGCATCGAGGCATCCCCAAAATCCCGCACAGTGGTGCCCACCCAAGGGACAGCCCTATGGCTGAGTTCCCAGAGGACCCCATGCGTTGCCCCCAGCCTGTGCCTCAGTTTCCCCTGAGCCAGGGGGGCCGTGCCGGGGTTACAGCAGGCCGAGTGCCGGCACAGCTGTTCCCATTGCTCCGGCACGGAACGTGACACCCCGCTCCCGTCCTGCTGTCAGCCGGCTCCAGGCCTCTCGTTAAACTGAGGGAGATGAGGACCCCCCCAGAGCCGGCAGCGCCCCGGCCGTCCCCCAACTCAGCACCAAGCTGGGGGAAGTGCAATAGTGCCAGCTCTGCTCCAGCCACCCAGGGGTCCTGCAGCAATGGGGCTGCACGGCAATGGGGGGCTGGGGGTCACCCCAGGACAAGGCTGCAGCTGGGGCCTCTGCTCACCCCCCACGGCCCCTCACCTCACCCTGTGCTGCAGTTAGAGCCACAGAGGGGGTGGTGGGGAGACCCCCAGGGCTGTGACCCCCATAGGAACAGCAGAGGCACCAACCCTGCAGGGTGCTGTTCCCCACCCGGCTCCTCTGTAACCCCCACATTGAGGCAGCCCCCACCCTTCCCACAGAGCAGGGCAGCCCCTTCCCAAACACCTTTGCACAGACATTACCACCGTCCATGGGGCAGCAGCCCTGCGGGAAACCCTCCCCCCCAAAAAAATCCACAGGGGCAGAAATCAGTCAGCCCTTCTCTGAGCCATTTCTCAAGGGAACGTCGCAGTCTGGGGTCGAGGGGGGGGGG
>NW_024963913.1:94226-94934 GCF_019238085.1 Lagopus leucura
CCGGGTGTTGCGTGCTGGGGCGCCCGCGGGTCGGGTTTCAGACACCCACAGCCTGCCGGGGTATATTTAGCCTGGGGCGGGGGGGGTGGGGGGGACAGTGCCAAGCCAGCGGTGGGTGGATGGGGCTGGAGAGGGCGGGGGTGATGCCAGGTGGGCTGCGTGCCCCCCCCGGGGCCCCCCCCCCCCCCCAGCATCCAAAGGGGCAGGAGATGCCCCAGCACCCCAAAGGTTCCTGAGATGAGGGGGTGGATGCCCCCCCCAGCCCCACTCTTGTGCAGGAGAGAGGAGGAACAGCAGGCGCAGCCTTGGCTGGTGACCCCTGGTCTCTGCTTCGATTTGGGGGGGCACAGATGGATGTGGCTCAGATATTGCAACAGCTGGGTCCACTACTCTCCTAACACTCAGCTGCAAACCAGGACCCCCCCAACATGGCTCCCTGGGGGTCAAATGCCACCAAAGAGGCTGTCCCCATTCAGCCTCAGAGGATAGCTGCTCTGGGGGGTGGGGAGGAGCCAGACGGGGGGGTCTGTGCCCCCCCTCGTTGAGCCCCATGCTCACCTGCCGGACGAAGCTGTTGGAGGTGGTGTCAGATGAGGTGCTGCCATCAGAGCGCTTGAAGCGGCTCTTGCGCTTGCTGTACTTGCCCTGCGGAGAGGGGTGACAGGTTGGGGAGCAGGGAGGGAATTACGGGCATCACCCCCCCCCCCC
>NW_024963914.1:0-14045 GCF_019238085.1 Lagopus leucura
TTCTGTGTGGAAAAGCTTCTTCCTAATATCAAACCTAAATCTCCCCGTCTCAGCTTAAAACCATTCCCCCTTGTCCTATCACTATCCACCCTCGTAAAAAGCCGTTCCCTTTCCTATTTATACACTCCCTTCAAATATAGGAAGGCCACAATGAGGTCTCCCCAGAGCCTTCTCTTCTCTAGCTGAACAAGCCCAGTTCCCTCAACCTTTCTTCATGGGAGAGGTGCTTCAGCCCCCTGATCATTTTAGTGGCCTTCCTCTGGACCAGTTCCAAGAGCTCCACATGGAACTTTAGAACCTTAGTCAGAATCCTTGATCTATGGTTGGAAACAGAAGCAACATTTGGCAGGGAAAGGTGCCAAGGTATACTGAAAGAGAGGAGTAACTGAAAATTGAGGTACAGAGCAAACAGAAGACACTTCCTCTCCAAAGCAGAGCTGCGTGCCCTCTGTGAGACAGCTTTATCATTGCTTGAGTCCCACTGTGCAACAATCAGGTGTGCCTTCCAGGTCTTGCCTCGTTATTATTGCAGACCTTAATGCTTGCTACGAGATTCAAATGGTTGTTTTTCACATTTCACAAACATTTGAGCTTAACTGTTACTTTTTTTGGTAATGCTAATGATGTACTCTTTTTTTTTCCCTTGCTCTAGTTGTATCTGCTCTGAATAAGGCATGGTGTGTGAACTGTTTTGCTTGTTCAACCTGCAACACTAAGTTAACGCTCAAGTAAGTCAGTCGATAGGTGTGATGCCTTCACAACATGTCAGTGGTTCTCTTTAAAATAATGGATGTTGCTGTAGGTTTAACTGTTACAGTACAAAAGCCGTCTGAACAACACTGAGACAATGTGCCTGTGCCTTCTTCTTGCTCTATTTACTGATTTACATCTCTTTCAGCTGCCTGTTCCGTTCTTCCTTCAGTTCAGTCTTCTTAATTCTTCTCCTTTTTCGTCCTTCATTTTTTCTGCCTTTCACTCTGAAGAGATAAGTTTGTTGAAATTGATCTAAAACCTGTCTGCAAACACTGCTATGAGAAAATGCCAGATGAATTTAAGCGACGCCTTGCCAAACGGGAACGTGAAGCGAAGGAGAAAGAGAAGCAGAAAAAGAAAAAGCCCATCTGTTTGTAAACTGTTTTTCTTCTCACCACCACCTGTGCTCCTTTCTTCTTTGGTCAGTGCTACAGATGCTTTTACTTAACGTTTTTGCATGCGTTCATGGCTCACAGCCAAATATTTTTCACCAAACTGCAACTTGAAATACTGTTATGTTATTCTTTTAAGCTCTGTTTGCTTAGCAATACAGCTGAGTTTGAAAGATTTTTTCAGAGACACAGTTATAAATGGGGCATCACTCACTCAGAGTATTTCAGTCACGGTCTGCAATGTATATGAGCTTCTGAATGTAATTTCATACATGTGTATAAAGTGCAGTTGCATTTTTTTGTCTGCATGCATTTAATACACCCTTTATTTTCTTCAGGATCCCTTCCACTAAGACTTTGTTTTCTTGCTATGTCATTTTAGAAATAAATTTGTGGAGTTTGATATGAAGCCTGTCTGCAAAAAGTGCTATGAGAAGTTTCCTCTAGAGCTGAAGAAAAGACTGAAGAAATTAGCTGAAACTGTGGGAAGGAAGTGAAGACTTCTTCTGCTCTCCCCTTTCCTTATGAAAATGTTGTATCTGTTACTTGGGAGGGACTCTGAGGCTGTAATCAGACAACAGATTACAGTGCGTGCCTTTCATCTTGAAATTCTCCATTCTCTCTGTGAGTACGCGTACAAATACAGATTTGTTGATAAACAGATCACGCTTCTGTCAACTCACCTGAGAGGTTTCTGACCCTGATAATGCACCCATACAAGAGGGCCATTGAGCACAGTAATCTCTGAGGAATTTTAGATTGAGAAAATATGCTTGTGAGTACCTGCAAAAGCACATTGTGCAAACAGGCCCAACGTTATGGGCATGCAGTGTCATTTATACTAATGAAAATATCAGCATGCAAATGAAGCATGCATACAAAATTCCCCGTGGCCTGGGCAAGAAACCAAACAGACCTCATTTCCCGGAAAAATAATGCTTAGATTTCAGGTCCAATAGTCCCACTGAGGAGCCTTGTTGAAGGTGGTTTGAAAAGTAGCGCATTTCTAAACACAGTCACTGTACAAATGACCTGCTTCGATAGTTTGTACTTACACGCTGAATCTCTGTACATCAGCCTTAGCATGAAATGTCTGTATGAAGTCTAATTCCCACTGCAAGAAACAAGTATACTCAGATCTGCTTGAATTTTGCTGTATTCCATTCAGAATAACACAGTCACTTTTATATAAGCTCTTGCCTTTGATTTACTTTTGGTGCCTTATTCTGCCGGGCCATATGTAACAGTGTTCCATTCAATATATGTCTGTAGTTTTATTTTTATTCCTTATTTTTGTGCAGAAACTCTGTATGAGGTATTTTCAAAAGATAACAGAATTTGCCTTAATTATCCAGGATGCAAGAGGAACTTTGCTTCGGGTGTGAACACCTGAGGTTGAAGTTTAGCTTCTAGGCTTCCCTGACTTCTGGAACAGCAATGAAAATGCGTATTTGAGTTAACTGGCAATATTACTTTTACACTGTGAGTGTAAATATGTGAAGTTTGATCCTACTGGGATCTGTTTCTTCAGCCATCTTCAAGAACTGTGCTCACAAATCGTCAGAATTCACTGCAGTGTGCTTGTGCTTGCTTTATACTATTGACTTCTGTCCATGAAAGTTTGCTCTTCCCTTTTCTGTCAAAAATACCATTACTTAGGAATTCTTGATGGTACTGTTATCAAGTATGCAAACTTTTTTTTTTTTTTTTTCATATTAGAAACACAATTTTTATATCATTACTTCATAGCAAGCAAAATTTTCTTTCCTGCTTATGGAAAAACAAATGCTTTAGAACATCTTTCCAGTGTCATCAATAAAGGCTAATGTTATTAAAACCTGTATCACCTCTTTTATGTGAGTACTTGAGATGGGTGGAAAAGCATCTAGGCAGCCTTCCTTCACTATGCTTCTACCTGTGGCTATCTGTGTAAAACTCTTTTACTGTCCTGACTTAGAGGAGACATCTGCCTGTCCTAGAAACGCACTTTAGTTTTTAGGTTTAAAAAATAAATTATCATTTGTTTCATAACCAACAGCTGGATTCTTCTGGATATTTTCTGATTGGCACTGTCACCAGGTTTTCTGAAAGAAAGGAAGTTCAAAAGCACATCTTCCTCCCAGATTTTGCTCTCTACTCTTTTCACTGTAGTGTAACTTTCATCCCAGACTTGCCATTTAGTGCTAGGTAGGGTATTTTTTACTTCGTGGTTATATACAGTTATCCCATGCAATAACAGTTCAGTAGCAGAATGCAGTCATTGCTGTGTTCATGACTGAAAATTCCCCCCCCAAAAAATGTATGTAACAAGCGTAATAGTAACACTGTTGAGATTTTGGACTGTGACATGGATTCAGCCCATCAATACTCAACAATGATTCCTTTACACTGTAACTCAGTTCAAGTGTGTTTGTTTTGTTTTGCTTTTCCACATTATGCTGACCATATGCACAGCCTTACTGCTGAGGGAGCTGGGAACAATCCCTAACTTGAGGCTGCACAGTAAGCTCTGCCTCGCAAGGTTACATCCACACCTCACTCACAGTGTGTAGCCATCAGTCTCCCCTGGGCTCTGTGGCAGTCCTGGGGCCCTAGCCCAATGTTTTCTGCTGTTTCTTCAAGTTACTGATAGTGAACACGATGTGCAGTAGCAGCAAGGCAGTGGTTTCTGTGCCATTAACACAGGTGTCTGTTTCAGACCCCACAAATAGCATCAAGGCTGTCTTGGGGCTTCAAAGCCTGTTGCATCCCATAAAGATTTCAGAAGGAAGGGACTGTCAGGTAGTCCAAACATCTGCTCCAGGCAAGTGCGACTTTCAAAGCTTCATCAGTACTAAAAGTTTTACCTAGCCAAGTTCTGAGCATCTCCAAGGAAGAGGTGATTTCACAGGCCTCTGTGGGCAACAGTTCCAGTATTTAATGACCTTCATGATGAAGTTTTTTTTCTGTATTCTTGTTTTCCCAGTGGAATGTTGCTCAAATTCACACTGCTCACTCAGCAGCTGTCTTTGGAGTAAACTGTCATTGAAGTAATAACCATGGATATTGTCATCAAGAGCATTAATTAAAAGAAGTGCAAAACAGAGCCAGGGAGTGAGCTAGCAATTAGGCAGCCTGGACAATTACAGGTCTGGTGCTGAAGTTCACTTCCTGGCCTGTCAGTACTGTAAATACTTCACATAGATGTACGTGCTTTGAGGCTGATTTTATGACAAGAAAGACCCTGCAGTGTGCTCAGAGAAAGACAACGAAGCTGTGAAGAGTCTGGAGCACAAGTTTTACAGGGAGCAGCTGAGGGAACTGGGGTTGTTCAGTCTGGAAAAGAGGATGCTCAGGAGAGACCTTATCACTCTCCTGATAAGGTGATGAACCGAAAGGAGGTTGTGGCGAGGTAAGGATTGGCCTCCCAGAGATAGGATGAGAGGGAATGGCGTCAAGTTGCACCACGGGAGGTTCAGATTGGATATTATTAAAAATTCATCCTCAGCAACAGTGGTGAAGCAGTGGCACAGGCTGCCAGGGAGGAGATGCAGTCACTGTTCCTGGAGATGTTCAACAACTGTAGATGTGGCACTGCCACATCCCACCATAAGAGGAGGGAAAAGGTGACCAGATTGATGAATACCCCCAGCTAGATTAAGGCAGAACAATGCACAGATTCCATAACACATCAACTTTAATGAAAATCTATGTACTGCAATTATCCCATAATACTGGCACTCTAAGAGCACTTTAGAAAGCCCAGGGGAGGTACCTGCAGGAGGAAGGACCTGCGCCTAAAGCCTTTCTGCCTCTGGCAGCTGCAAGCCCTGTGCTCAGTTCCTATCAAGGTAGTCAGTGTTTCTTGGGTACAGCAGCAGCCTTAGGGCTTAGCAATGCTGGGCGGGGTGCATTTGTGATTCTCTCCCCATGAATGAGACTTCACTAACTTGCAGCTTGGTGGCCCCACTTTGCTTAGAACCGGCAGAAAAAGAGATCAGCGCCTCCAGTGAGCAGCAGCCAGGACTCCCTGGCAGGAACTAAAGCACGGGGCGGCGCCGGTGCTCAGAACCACAAAACTCAGAACATCGCTTTTTAAGCCCCGTCTCCTGGGTTGGCGCATCTCGCCATCTTACAAGCTGCTTCGGACAGAAACCAAGTATTTCTGCTACTCGCGGTGCCTGGAACCCACAGCTCAAAACTCGTCGTCTGTGAATCCGAACAATAAAGCCTGATCGA
Source organism: Lagopus leucura (assembly GCF_019238085.1). Taxonomy (NCBI): domain Eukaryota; kingdom Metazoa; phylum Chordata; class Aves; order Galliformes; family Phasianidae; genus Lagopus; species Lagopus leucura. Next base: position 5,364 of record NW_024963914.1, read on the forward strand.
CGGCTGGCGGGTGACGCTGACATTCGCGGTGACGCAGCACGTCCTTACAGGTGAGGAAAACACCTCAGCACGGCCTCACACGGCGCTGTTTCCTAAGACCGCTCGAGGGCGGACAGGCTGAGGGCGGCACCGGCGGCGCGCCGAGCGGAAGCCCGCGCCGAGCGGCGTAACGCTCCGCAACTCAGATTCCCGCCGCCGCGACAACCAACCGCGCACCAGCCGCTCACACTGCGCGTGCGCGCGTTCGGCGCGTGCGCCGCCCCACGCCGGGACTGTGACGTCGCGCGTCGCCGCGATCGGCAGCGGAGGGCGTTGCGGCGTGTGTGGAGCGGGAACTTGCGTAGCGTACGAGTGCCGGCCTTCCGCCGCTTGCTCTTTCTCCTGGTGAGGCTCGGCGCGGTTCCCGACGACGAGTGCCGGCCGGACGGCCGGGCTCGGCGCCATGCTACGACGCACGAAGCCCGAGGTGGAGAGATACGTCGCCTCCGTGCAGGCCGCCGCCTCCTCTCCTAGAGAGGTGAGTGCTTGGGGCCCGGCCGGCACCGCCGGCGGCGCTCCCGCGGCCTGCCCGGGGCCGCGGTGTGGTCCGCTCCTCGCCCGCCCCGTCCTTCCGCTCCTCCCGCGGGTGCCGGGCCCGAGGGGTGGTTGCGGGCTTTGCCGGGGCCCGGGATGGCCGTCGGGGGCCGGCGGGCTCGGTGCGCGGGAAAGGCTCTGGGCTGCCCGGCCGAGCGGCGCTTTGCGGCCTCATCCCTCGGGTACGGCGCGGGGGGTTCGTGGCGTTCCCGCTGCCGGGAGCGCTGGTGAGTCAGAGCTTGCTGAGGGGCTCGTGGAGTCGTGTGGGTGGGGAGTCGAAGCCGAGGGAAGCTGCTGGGAGGGAGGCCGCGGATATACTTCCTTGGCAGCGTGGTTTGCTACCGCTGCGCGCCTCTTAAAACTGGTGAGCCCTCGGTAACTTCCGAAAGAGCGCAACGGCGTGGTGAAATACGGATCCATCCTGTTCTGTGGGAATAGAATGGCGTGGGTTGGAAAGGGCCACCATGATCATCTAGTTTCAACCCCGTGCTATGTGCAGGATCGCCAGCCACCAGACCAGGCTGCCCAGAGCCACATGGAGCCTGGCCTTGAATGCCTCCAGGGATGGGGCCTCCACAGTCTCCATGGGCAACCTGTTCCAATGCGTCACCACCTTCTGTGTGGAAAAACTTCTTCCTAATATCGAACCTAAATCTCCCCTGTCTCCGCTTAAAACCATTCCCCCTTGTCCTATCACTATCTATTCCCCCTCCTGTTTATATGCTCCCTTCAAGTACTGGAAAGCCACAATGAGGTCTTGCGAGAGTTCCTGAGCTTCCAGCCTTCCCTCTCTTGAGGAACCCAAATAGGGAATAGGGAATACTGTTAAGCTTCTGAATTTCTTTGGTGTGTTGTGTGGCTGTTATTCTCATCTGTGTGACAACGTTCTGAAACGTCAGTAATAAGAGAGGGAGTGGTGGGGGAAATAGCTTTGCTGCTGTGCGTTAGTAACTGGGCAGCCAGATGATTCCCTGATAGCTGGAAAATGGTGTGCAGGTCACGGTGAGCTGACTGATGAGGTTCATAGGAGCAGTTTCATCCGGAAAGGTCCCGCTCTGCTGCTTTGAGTTGGTTTTATTGCAGACGTGGAATATTCAGCAGTTGTGTAATGTGAATGCACACTGTGATGCAGCAGGGCCTTGATGTGAGTGTAAGGCCTGCATGAGTCCTCATTTTGATCTTCAACAGCAGTGGAGTTGTCCCTTCACTTTGTTCGGTTGATTTTGATGCTGTTTAGGCTGCACAGTGTTGAATGTATCGCTGCTAAATTTGGAGATAATCTTCAACAGTGTTGGTATTCTTGTGGAGCTCAACGAAAAGATATTGCCTCTCCTTTAGTAGTGCTCACGGCCAAGTGCTGCGGGTTTGGTTTCATCTTTTCAGTGATGCTTGTAACTGGCTGTATAGCACAGTCATTGATGGGAGTAGTTACTGGTTTTTCTGGGGTGTTGATTTTGGAGAGGAGGGTTGTACGAGGCTGTAAGCATTTATTTTGAAGTTTCTTTCCAACCCTGTTTCCAAGGAGATGTCTCGCATGATTGCACTCTGTGCATGTCAGTGTATCCATGTTTTACTTCAAAATACAGTCTGAAAAGTAGGAGATCCACATGTAAAAATTTTTCAGGAGTAACCTGGGGGTAGGAAGGGGATAGGAGACTAAACTCAAGTGTCTTTAGATTGTAGAAGTTTGTTTCACATCTGGAGTCCTAGGTGTAACTAGTTCCAGTATTCCTGATTCTCAAACAGAGGCTACTGTGGCAGTGATACGTGGACCCCAGGTTTTAGGTTTGTCTCCTGGTTCATGTTTACCATGAAGTTTTTGCTCATGACTTCCTAGTTCTCGAGCTCATTCACACAGGTAAAAAAAAGATGTTTCTTCAGTGCAGTAATTTAGTGCTGATGTTATCAGTCCAAGTGAACTTGAACTCGAGGACTCTGTGTGTGAAAGGTGAAACATACCTCTGCACAGGTATTGACTGAAGGGCAGAACAAGGAAATAAAAGTGAAGATTATATATATAAAAAAAAAAAAAAAAAAAAGAGGACAGGCAAGAGATGAAGGTGACAGAAGCATGAACAGGAGGAGCTGGACTCTTAATTTGTGGCATCTGTTTTCTTCTGCAACGTAGATACATTGCAAGAAAAAAAGCTGATCTGTAGCTGGCCCCATTCTTCTTCTCTGTTTAGTCAGAAGTGTTTATGAAATGCCAGTAACCCCAGTTTTGCTTTGGTAGAAGCCTTTGCCAGTTATTGGGAAAAAACATTATTTTCTTAATCCTGTATCTTTCACAAACAAAGCCCTGAATAGGAGGAGTGAACTGGAGCTGGTAACTATGAAGAAACTGTTAGAAATATGATGCATCCCTGAAAAGAAAGGTCTCCCTGTTCAATTACTTCAGCAGTACTGTATATCTAAAATGTACCTGTCCTGTTTTCTTTCCTTCAGAGATCGTTGAAAGGATTCCTTTTTGCTAAGCTGTATTTTGAGATAAAAGAATATGAACTTGCTAAAAGGTAATAAATGTTACGTATGTTGTTCTGTTCTTTAACATGTGATAGAAAAGCTAAGTGAAGTGGAGCGGAGAAATCAAGACCATTCTCATGCTGTTCTGAGGTAGCAGTAAATGGGAGAATTGGATGCCGTTTAAATCTGCCTAAAAGAGCAGCCTGAAGGATGGGCAGTCATAGTGTGCTGTAAGAACTCACCTGGCTGGAATGTCTTTTATGCCACTGTGTTCCGGCCTTCGTGCAGTTTCTGTGAACTACTGCTTTATTTAATGAAGGCCAGTACTTGCAGGCAAATATGTAGAGTCTGTACATGTAGAAACAATGTTGTTCCTTACTTGAAGGTCTAGATCAAGCACCTAGAACTAAATATGGCTGGATGTCCTGTATGACAGATTACATTCCCACATTAGCTGCAGGCTGTGGGGGGTCTTGTATTACTGAGCAGTACTGATCCTTCTGTTTTGTTTTTTGTTTTTTTTATTTACTCTGTAGATACATTTCTACTTATCTCAGTGTCCAAGAGAGAGATCCCAAAGCTCACAGGTTTCTGGGACAGATTTATGAAGCTCAGGATAACATAGAAAAAGCTTTTGGGTGTTACAAGGTAAGCACTTCCCTCACCTCCCTGATGTCCTGCTTTATTCCATCTGAAATGGACTTGATCTTTGTGCTGCCTGCTCTGATTTTCTTCCCCCTGGACGAAGAATCTGTGACCCCTGTAGAATTCTGTAGTAGGGATTATGGTAACAGCAGTAATGCAGCTGCTACTGAAAGCCTGGACTGAGAGTGTTTCTCAGTTGCACAGTTTGCTTTTTGTTGGTGGTGGGCTTTCTGTTTGTTTGTTTCCTCAGAGGTAGAGGGAACAGGGCAAACACAGTTTTGATTAGGCAAGTGTGTCAATGTGAAATCCAGTCAACGTTTCATTATTTGGGCTTTGGGGAGGGAGAGGATATGCACAAAAGTCTGGTTGCCACTCAGTGGAGTACTGTCAGTCTTTCTGACTTAATTCTGATTTTCAGAAGCCTCCACATTAGGTTAGACTAGAGATACTCCTCGTGCAGTGGTCTGAGTAGAGCAGCAGCTGGTGGTAGAGGCAGAGGAGCTGTTTTGGCATTATTTCTCTTGTGGTGTTCTGGATTCCAGCAGTTGTCTGGGTGTTAGAAACCAAGGGTGGCCTTTGAAAAAGGAGACTTTTCTGAAAGTAGTGAGAAAATACTTACTGATAGTTCTAACTTGACTTGCTGGGTCTGTTTATTGGGGGCATATTTTCTTTCTTGTTCTATATGGACTGCAAGATCAAGTTACCAGTAACCTTTTTTCTTGTGTTTGTGCATGGGAAACCCAGCGTTCTGTGGAGCTGAATCCAATGCAGAAAGATCTTGTGCTGAAGATTGCAGAGTTGCTGTGTAGTAACAACATCACTGATGGAAGAGCCAAGTACTGGGTTGAGAAAGCTGCCAGGCTCTTCCCTGGGAGTCCTGCTGCTTACAGACTGAAGGTAAATTCCAACTCCTAATCTCTGTTCTGTGCCTAGTAGAAACTGCAGTTTCTGTAACTGATGGGAAAAACATGTTAGTAATAGTATCCAAGAAGTCAAGATTAGATTAATATTGCCTCTATTATGTGACTACACTGCTTTCTAGGTTTTTTTTATTTGAATTAAAAGCTGTAGAATGTAGGAGATGCTGTTATTCCCAAATACTGTGTAAATGCTTTCAGTCATACTATCTCACTTTTGTGCAGGCATTAGTTTTCTGTAGTGCAACAGCAATGAAATGGAAGTCTTGGGAGGCTTGTGCTTTGGGGTTTTGTGTGTGGTGTTTGCTGGGTTTTTTGTGTTTTGTATTTTTTTTTTTTAGCCTGTTCTGTATCAAGGTGTGCCATCTTTGAACCAAATGATTTGATGATCTTAACTTAGCATCTTACTTAGCATCTATGTGATGCAAACTCTAAAGTGGTTTGGTTTTTTTTTCCCACTTCTAAAATGTTGTAAAACACTCTAGGCCCCAACAGCTTTTCAGAGTAGTTTGAGTAATGTAGTCTGTAGTGGCAGTGAGAAAACAAGTGATGTAGCTGCTGAAAAGGCTCTCGTGGAGAATGAAATGTGACCATGTTGCCTTTGTATTTAATAGGAGCAGTTACTGGAACATAAAGGTGAAGATGGATGGAATCAGCTCTTTGATATGATTCAGACAGAACTCTATGCGAGACCAGATGATATCTACCTGAACATCAGACTGGTTGCTCTCTACCGTTCAAATAATAGGTTAAGAGATGCTGTGCTTCATTGTCAGGAGGCAGAGAAGAAAATACCAGTAGACTCAAGCTTGGAATGGTGTTCATGTGTCATAAAGACATTTGAGGTATTGAATCATATTTTGATCCTGCCATCATCTCCCATACCCTTGAAACTGGTGTTATTCTCTTAGTAACGTTACAGTGGCAGCTAATTCTCAAGTGACTTAATTCCTTCAACTGTGATGTTTGCCAGACCCAGTGATTTACTTGGGATTTTCTTAAATCTTATGGAATTGTTTAGTTTCTAGCTGAAGTACTAAGTTAGATACAGCAGCTCTGTCAGGGAGGAAATTGCTCAGGCAAACCGTTTGTGGACTTTTGCTGCTGAAGAGTATGTTAATGTCTCACCTGGGAAACTGGATTATGGAGCAACGTGTTCTGGAGAAGCTCTTGCCTTCCTAGGAGGAGGGTGGTTCCTTATTCTCTGATGAACTTTATTCTTTAGGAATACCTTGAATCAGTTCGAGACTTGGAATCTGATAAGAATAATTGGAGAGCAATCAAGAAAGATCATCTGCTGGCCTATGCTAGCTTTGTTAAAATGACACTTGCTTCCAGAGATGTTCGAGAAAGCAGAGAGGCACTTGAAAGGTATTGTTTTAACTTTTCTGTTTTTTTAAAAAGAAGAACAATTGAGTATTTGTTTTCTGGGTCACAGAACATCCAGCAGACATAATTTTCACTGAGTAGCCATTTTGTGAATTGGAGGGGAGTTCCTCTGTAGTAGCCACAAAGAAAAAAATGTTACTAGGCTTGATCTCCAAGCTGTGTGTCTGCCTGAGCTACAAGCCTTAGAGACGACTCAGTGATAGCCTGTGCCAGTTATCTTTTTTCACTGCAGCATGAGAGTGTTGTTCCTGACTTCAGCTGGTTTACATTTCACAGGCCCTTGTGGGTCAGCTTTGTCCTGGTCAAGTCAATACAACGCATACTGAAACAACGAACAATTTCCCATGTCTAGTATAAATGGGAGATAGGAAGCCACCTGCATTCTCCTTGAGGGAAAACTGATAGGGTCAGCTAATCCAGCTGACTTCAGACTGGGTCATGTGTGCCACAGCTGGAATAGTACGAAACAATGTTTGTAGCCAGTTAAATTAAGATTTGTGTTCCTTTATTTCCATACTTTCTCTTTTGTACTGACTGCTATTGATTTCACTTCAATAAACAGTGTTCAGAGCTCTAGGAGCTCAAGACTGTTGTCCTGCTCTTGTGCAACTCCGGTTTAAGCTACAGAGATGGCAGTAGCAGTTGAATTATCAAGTCACTCCATTCATGGCTAAATAACACTGGCCTGAAGCACGCGATAGATTTTATCAGGGCTTTGTTGAAAATGAATTTTGTCTCCGTTCTAGTTTTGACCGTGTGCTTCACTCTGTGAAACCATATGTGAATGGACCTGATGAGCTGTCTCGTACCTTCCTTGAAATGAAAGGACACTTCTACATGCATGCAGGAACTTTCCTACTGAAAATGGCCCAGAACAGTGAGGCGCAGTGGAGAGATGCATGTGAACTTGCAGCATTGTGTTATCTGAAAAGTTTCTATGTAAGTCACTGTTCAGTTTGTGCTTGTAGTTGTTGCGGTTCTTGAACGCTCTCGCTGTACATGCATTGAACACCTGTATTCCAAAGATGAACTGCTGTTTTTAAGGCTGTCTCCTCACCAAATCTTCCTCTTCCACAATTCTTTAAAAGATTTCAACTGATGTGCAGAAGGTGTCTCTTCAACTGTTTCACTTGTCAGAAGTAAAATGACTCTTATGAGTGTATTTCCTGCAGGGTATGCCCTTTTCTGTAAACAGCTAAAATAACTGATATCAGGGTTATTGGTGTGGGAGAGAGGGGGATGACCTGAGTAGCTGTCACACACTTACTGCGTAGACAGCAGAGCTGGATCAAGCTTGTGTGCTCTTGAAGGTGTTTGCAGTTGGTTGACTCACCTAGTGTCTTGTTCAGGAAAGAAACAACCTTGTTTTGTAACTTCTAAGACTAACTGAAGTGATTTCCTTTCTGTTGTGAAGAAGCTGTAACAATTCTTTCTTCCACAGGTACCTAAACCAAAGTCCAAACTAATAAAAGGAGATCCTGCTGGGCAAGACATGCTGGAAATGTTGGCCTGTGACCGAAAGAGCCAGTCTGGTAATAAAAATTAATAATTACAAATGTTGCATAGTTCCATTTTAGTTTTATGAGTAGTTGATGTCAGAGTTAAAGTCTTGTTAAAGAACACGTATGGTGTCTTGAAATATGCTATAAAACTTTGTATATTTTGGCTACGTATGAAAAGCAAAACAGCAGCTTAATCCTGACGTGTAATGGACTTTTTATCTCCAGGACATTAAGATAGAATTTAACTTTTAATGTCTCTATTTGCAAGCACTGCTGGTCCCAAGTACAAAAGAAAATATTACTCTTTCTCTGTCACTTTTGTTCCCTTCTTTGTTGCAACAGGTTTGCTGCTGTTTTGTTTTGTTTTGTTTTTAAAGCAGAGGCAGTCTTTTTCAGTCTTTGCTGTCTTTTGTGCCCTAGATGAAAACAAAGAAAACACCAGGCATCAGGCTGAATTCATCCTGAATAGATGAGATTGACAGCTACTTATTTTGAAGACCACTGTAGTGCTCATTATAATAAAAGTACATAGTAATTTTGGCAAACTGGATTTTAAAATGCTTTGGGACTGCTGTCAGCCCATATAGTAAAACACTGGCTTAATTATAGGGAGAGTGTAACTTAGAAATCTGTAAATATCATAAGGGGAAATCTTGCTTCCCAGCCTCAGGTAGCAAAAGCAGCCCACTGCATCAAATATTGTTGAGTGTTCTTCTGTGACATTGTGTTTCCTAGGTCACATGTTGCTGAACTTAAGCCACGGCAAAGAAGACTTTTTGAAAGAGATTGTGGAGTCTTTTGCAAACAAAAGTGGTTTATTTACGTTGTTTGAAAGCCTGTTTGGGAGTGGAGCTTCTAGAGAGAGATCTTTCCTTGGCACAGATGATGTGGGAAATATCAGTACACAAGCACCAGTTCAAGGAGAACTGAGTAAATATGATATTGGTAAGAGATGTTACTGAAACTCAATATAAACATGACTGTGTTAGAGGTTCTTGTACAAATGCATCATTTGCAACAAAAGACAAGTGTCTGTAATAGCTGCTCATCGTTGCTCTCATCAGAGAGTGATTTGTAAGGTTTCACTTTCAGCTGTAGCTGAGAGGCAGTATCAGCATGCCAGGTTCTGAAGAATTTCTCACATACTCCTGCTTCCACACTGTTGTCTTCTGGTCTGTTCTGATTCATTTCTA
>NW_024963915.1:0-39458 GCF_019238085.1 Lagopus leucura
CTATCGGGCAGTAGACAAGCAGACAAAGAGGCCAGCTCCCCCTTCTGGTTCCACGTTGCGGAACCGTTTAAGGAGCCGCAGAACTGCGCGCCCCCGGCAGCTCCGTCTACAGATCCACGTTCTGGACGTTTCCGAGATGCCCCGCCTCCTCCCCTCCATTGCGCAGCCTGAGCTCCGCTTCCCGCCCCGGCCGCGGCTTTCGCAGCGGTGCTGCTGCTGCCGTCGGGCCGCGGCGGTTCGTGCGGCCGCGGAGGCGCAATGTTGACACAAAAGTCCTAACGGAACAACTGTTATGAACCTTCGTGCTGCACTTCAGCCCTTCTTCCCGTCCTAACCGAAGTCCTCCGCTTCCCCAAAGGAACAGCCACCTCTGTAGCTTCTGTGACACCGCTGCAGGCCGCAGGGAGCTCAGCGCCATCGCTGGGCTCCTCCGGCTGTGCTGGCGCAGCAGCTCACAGGACACCAGTCCCAGTTCCGCCCCCTTCTCGGGGCTCACGTGAGGCTGCGCGGAGCTCAGGGCCATCTGCTGGACTTGTCTCCTATCAGCACAGCAGCTTATGGCACAGCAGTCCCGGTCCTTCCCGTTTCCTCAGAGCTCGGGAAAGAAGAGGTGAGAGCTCTTGGGAAAAGATGAGGATGGAGGACGGGGAAGAAAGGGCGGCAGGGAGCAGCAGCTGGCGCAGGGCTCTCTGGCAGATGGTGACATTTCAGGGCCAGGGTGGAAATCGAGAGCCCCTGGTGCCCTGCCGGTGGATGTAGCAGCGTCTCCATGCAGACACGATGTTGGGGTGCCTGCCTGCCTCGATGGAGGTGGATGCACCTCCATGGGTTCCTCCTCTAGCTGGATGTCCATCTCCATGGGCTCGATGCTGCTTTCAGGTGTATCAGCATGTGGGGAAGTCTCTGGACTCTGAGGACGTGCTAGAGACATAACAGTACACCAGTGTGGTTAAAAACTATCAAAACTATTAAAAACACCCTCACAGCCTCCCAGAATACAACAGCCTGCATGACCCACATCTGCAGGACTACCACAAGCACAAAGACAACGTGCAGAAGCTGAAGAAGAGGGGCCTCGTCACCAAGGATGGCAACGTAGGTTTGGAAGTTGGGTTCACCAACACAGGTCTCCTCAGGACGGGTTTCCAGGCAGCAGGCAGGGGCCTGGTAGCTGGCAGGGGCCTCGCACCGCGCACACAATGGCACTGAAGAGAATCCACAAGGAGTTGAATGATCTGGCACGTGATCCTCCAGCACAGTGTTCAGCAGGGCCTGTTGGTGATGACATGTTCCATTGGCAAGCTACAATAATGGGACCAAACGACAGTCCCTATCAAGTTGGAGTGTTTTTCTTGACATTTCACTTCCCAACAGATTATCCCTTCAAACCACCTAAGGTTGCATTTACAACAAGAATCTATCATCCAAATATTAACAGTAATGGCAGCATTTGTCTTGATATTCTACGATCACAGTGGTCCCCAGCACTAACTATTTCAAAAGTACTTTTGTCCATCTGTTTTCTGTTGTGTGATTCCAATCCAGATGATCCTTTAGTGCCTGAGATTGCACGGATCTACAAAACAAACAGAGAAAAGTACAACAGAATAGCTCGGGAATGGACTCAGAAGTATGCGATGTAATTAAAGAAATTATTGGATAACCTCTACAAATAAAGATAGGGGAACTCTGAAAGAGAAAGTCCTTTTGATTTCCATTTGACTGCTTTCTATGAGCCCACGCCTCATCTTCCCCTGTGCACATGTTTACCTGATACAGCAGTGCTGCGTGTTGTACATACTTGGAACAACAAAATAGAAATACTGTATTTCCCCGTACCAACATTGACTCCTAGCAGAGAAGTGTGTGTGTGAAAAGCTGGTTCTTCAGCCATGGCCCAGGGACGGAGGGCGGAGGCAGCATCCCCACGGCTGGGGAGGGGAGGGTGGAGAGGAGCAGCTCCCCGCTGCTGGGGCCTGCACATTGCTGGACGGCTGTGTGGGAAGCTACCTCAAGAGTTGTTGGGAGTCATCCACTGGAGATGGATCCACTTCCATCAGTTATTCTTCAAGAGCAAGATCCAGATCTATGGGCTTGATTTTGCCATCTGGGCTGTCAGCGTCCATCAGTTCCATATTGCTGCTGCTCCTGTGAAGCAAGAAGCTCCTTAGGAATCCTTGTAGCTGGAGGAGGATCCATCGTTCTCCACAACGAGTCCCACACCGATTAGTACGGGTACTAGGGGTCTGACTGGGAACGATGCTTAGAGATTTGTTGCTGTTAAAAAGAAGGACTCGTGTGTTATGTGGTGGTCAGTGGCTGTCTTTGGTGACAGGAACAATCCTTGCCACCAAAACTTCATCCCTGAATATGGGGAAAGCAGACTACAGGCTACTCATGGAACTTGTTAACTAGTTAATAACTCATTTTGGAAACTTGTTTTAAGGCACTGAAGTCTGTAAGTGCTCTTTTCTTTTAAGTACTACCTCTCTTTATTATAAAGGACTTTTTAATATATATTATCAGTAAAAGGAAGACCAGAGATAATATTGGTCTATTACTTACTGAGGATTGCCCCCTTGCAAATAGGGTTGCTGACAAAGCAGTGCCTACTTAATGCCTTCTTTGATTCAGCACCAGTGATGGGTTCTGGGATCACCAGAGCCTCTGAGTTTGAAGGCTGTGACTGCATTAACAATAAACTCCTGGCCAACCCCAACCTTGTTGAAATTTGCTTTTCCAGCAGGATGCATATATGTCTATGAGGACCAATGAGATTCTTCCAGAGGTACTCAAAGACCTGACTGATGCCATTGTGAGACCCCTCTCAATTATTTTTCGATGGTCTTGGGAATTTGAAGAGGTCACATTAAACTAGAAGACTGCAGTGATTGCAGGCCTGTCAGCTTCATTTTAGTGCCAGGTAAAATTATGGAGGTGGTTATTATTAGTCTGGGAGTTACTAAAAAACACCTGAAAGACAATGCAGTCACTGGTTGCAACCATCATGGATTCATGATGGAAAGTCCTCTTTCATGAGCTTGCCCTTTCTATCACAAGATTACCCACTTGGAAGTAGAGAGACTTTGCATAGAGGTCTTGACAAATCAGAGGGCAGTCACCAACTGCATGAAATTTCTAAAGAACAAGTGCTGGCTTCTGCTCCTGGGTTGGGTAACTTTGGGTACAGACTGGGCTGCGAGGGACTGGAGAGCAGCCCCATGAAAGGGACCTGGGTTCTGGTTAAGGACAAGTTGAACCTGAGTCAGGAGTGTGCCCTGGCAGCCAGAAAGGCCGTATGCACCCTGAGATGTGGAACTGGCTGCCCAGGGCACTGGGCATGGCCTGGAGCTGAAGCTCAAGGAGAATTGGGACAGTACTCTCAGAAACACGGCTTGAATTTTGGCTTTTCCTCCGTGGAGCCAGGAGTTGGACTCAATTGCCCTTGTGATGATCCTTCCAACTTTGGATACTCTGTGAGTATAAAACGGGGCAAGCAGGAGTGGACAGGGCATCCCCACCCTCAAAGAACCTTCCCAGCCTCACAGATTAATGGAAACAAGATCCCCTTTTATGGACCAGTCTGTTCAGATATCTGTCCTCAGGCCAATTTAAAACTCTTTTAAAAAGCTCCTTCCCAAGAGACTTCCTTGTTAAACATCTTCCTTGCCCTCAGAACAAACACTGGTTTTGTAATTAAGTGCTAATCGATAGTGTGTGCATGCAGGGAGCAGGAGGCACAAGCGTGCTGAAGCAGCCACCCAAGAAAGCTGTGCAGGGTTGCTGTAGGAAGATTTGTTTTACAGCCAGCTTTCTTCAGGAGCCATGTGGCGAAACAGTAACATAAACATGAGAGCACATTGGGCATAAACAATTAGCAATCTTTTATTACAGCAAAGTACAATACATGGATTTTTTTTTTTCTTTTTATGTCTCCTCTGCTCACACAGCAGCTCTTCCAGAAAGGCGATAATTTACTGCACAACATGGCACAAAACAATTGCAGCTTGCTGGGAGCCTCTCCCCTGTTCTCCAGCCCTTTGACTGGATCCCCTCGGATCCTGGTGTCATGGGGTGTAGATGTCTGAACTTTTCTCATGTAAGCCTGTCTTCTGGGGCTTTATCAGGGAAAGACAACATTGCTGTCCCCATTCCACAGGAAGGGAAGCAGTGTTTGGGGGGGGGGGGGGGGGAACCAGGTGGCCATACACCATATCTCTTTTACAGCCCATCCGGGGCATCTACAGACATGGACAAATTGACTGCAAGGTCTCTATCATCCCAGCCTTATTCTCATAGAACTTTTATGAAGGACAGGAACAAGCAGGACTCTGGAGCCCAGAAAGGTGAAGATGTAAATTGTGCAGATGACTGGAGGTTTTAAACTGTAGCATAAAAAATTTATATCTCTCAGATTAATGTTCACCTACTGTCCAGTTCTTGAGATATCTGGCCCCTTGGGTATCTCAGTTCTCTCTTCTAAAGGTCAATTTAATCCATGAGCAAGTCAGCAAGCAGGCTATATGCAGAGAGACTAATTAGAGACCACTACAGCTGCAAAAGCAGTGAAAAAGAAACCTCATACTAACATTGTCTGTTATTCCCAGGAGTCCTCACCAGCCCTGTCCTCCAATCCATCTCTCTCATCCAAGGTATGAGCCACATGAGCTGCCTTGTAATTTGGGAAGGGTTGTGTGGTTCCCCTTTGCTCCAGGGTCCCCCACTTCACCAGCTTTGCAGGAGGAATTTCAGAGCTCCAAAGAGGCCACAACAGCAGCAGATCCATGTCAGAGCTACAGAGGTGTTGTGTATATATCCACAGCTCAGTGCTGGCCCCTGCAGCCCCATCCTGCCCTGCCTTGTCCCTGCCACAGCTGAGCAGGAACACTGCTTTTTGACTGCACAAAATAAATTAAGATCTACTTAGGGGATGCAAGCATAAATCTCCATTCAGAAACAGAATGCAGCCAAAGCCTTGTCACAGACCTGATGGCAAAAGCTTGGGATGAGGGCAGAAATTGTTGCTCTTGCTGTATTTTGATTTCTTATGAAAAATGATTCACTTGGAAAGCTACCCACCACTTTTACCTGCTCAGGGCTGTAAAACACCCAGTGATGCCTTACATAAGCCAGCAGTGTTAGCAGAGCAACGTATTCTAGCTGATTTTTCAAGTGATAAATAGGTGGTAATAAAGACAAGCACAAACAAGCAGGAAATCCTGCCAATGAACAGCAAAGCACTGCCTGGAAGTGTTCTCCACTGACTCTGCTTACCCTTTCTGTTTCCCCAGGGACCTCAGCCAAGCCCTGGCCAGCCCCCAGTTCCCCCAGACCCCTAGTTGAGCCTGTACCAAAGCATGATGGCAGACAAGCAGTGAACAGCACTGTGGAAGAGGACAACAGCCACAAGAAAGCCAGCAGTCAGTAAAATCTGGACAGAATAGAAGGTTTCTGCACAACCAGCCCTCCTCTGTCATCCTTCATGGCAGCACAGTAGACAAACGGCCCAAAACCACAGTGAGTCTTGCATCAAGTCTTTTTACTTAACACTTCACTTCTATTATGCCCTTGTGCTCAAACTTAATAATGTACTTTGTAGCCATCAGAGGCTATAAAACTAGCGTTTCCTCCTTTTTTGATGTTGTAGAAATCTATGAAAATCTAATGTAAAGGGGAACATAGTATTACAGACACAGTATCATAAATTGAGCAAGGGCAGAAAGTCCTTCATCTTAGCCTTCCAAGCACAAGCTCTTTCATTTACCACAGACTTACAGTGTGCAGGTTAGAACAAATTCAGAAGAGGTAAATCGCATCAGATATTACAGGAGAAAGAGGACAGTGAGCTGTAATGTTGATGTTTGTCTTTGTGAATGTTCTGCTGTCGTGCCAGTTTGTGCTCCCAAGGACACTGCCTTGCTTGACCATTGTCCTGTAGCAGTTGCCAGGAGTCATCAGCTTCTGGGAGATGGTGGCTGGACACGACCCATTGTGCTTTAGTTGAGATGGGAGCATTTTTGTGATGGTGCAATCTGCACCATGGCAGTGAAGTTCCCAGAGACTGGGAGGAGAAAGAGCAACGCCAAAGCCCATCTCAAACTCCCTGTGCCAGCAATCCCTGGATCCCCAGAAGTGGCTGCTATCTGAGGACCAACATTTCTGTGTAAGGACATGGCCAAAAAGTAGGACAACACTGCTGCAGAAATGGGAGTAGCATTTTTAAATTGTGAATAGGTAGGTCTTATGGGAATGTTCATTTCTTTAAAATTTGGCCTGGGGAACAGATTAAAGAAATGCTCCTATAAGAATTTGTTCATTTAGAGAAAATCAGCTTTATTTACTTAGGATCTTGGCCTAAGTTTTGTGTTTGTACAAGAGATCTTGAAGGAATTTTAGAGAATTTCACACCAGGTTATCCATTTGAGTCCATTTCAGGAGTCTCTGTTACCAGGCAGATGTAGGCATGGTACAACGAGGCCAGCAAAGGGCATGGAGGTGATTAAAAGTTTGGTACAGAGAGAGACCAGGGACCTGGGATGATCTTCCTGGAGAAGGCCTGGGGAGATGTGATCCATCTGTATAAATACCTGAAGCAGGGAGTAGAGATTTTTCTGGGTGGTGCCCTGGGACAAGACAGACTCAAATTTTGGTAAAACATAAGAAAATAGCACTTTTCCTCTCATAATAGATGAACACAGCAATACATTGTCTGGACTGCCTGTGGGTTTCCATCCTTTGGAGGTATTCCCAAGCCAGCTGGACATGGCTGTGGGCAGACTGCTCTGCTGACCCTGCTTTGAGCAGGGGCTTGGCCTGTGCCATCTCCAGATGCTGTCTCCCACCTCAGCAGAAGCATGTGAGTCTCACAGTCAGCATCACAGCTGAGACTTCCCAGCACTCTGAACAAACTGCTCACAAGCAATTAACAGAGCAGGAAGGAACATTAACAGTTATTCCAGAAGTTCTTTTTGAATAACAAAGGAACGTGAGACGCTCATAAACTGCTGACAAACAACTTATGAGCAGAAGTCGCCAGATTCATTAAATAAATTATACATTGCATTTTATTCCACCCTCAGCTCTATTAAAGATTATGCAGCTTTAGTCAGAGGATAAGGCTGAATTATAAATATCTGTCAAAAATAAGCAAAAGCATGTAAACATCCCATGAGCAGTCAACCAGTAGAAGTCTTCTGTAAATATATAATTTTATTGTATAATGACAATGAAAAATTTAATATAACAGTCTAATTGCTAACACTCACAATTAGCTACTTAAAATAAGCCAAGAATCAATGACAATTCATTGAGCTCAACTGACAAAATATTTCAATTATTACTGCTGCACTTATTTGGTATTTATTCCACAAACTATATTAAGTGCCTTGTTCATCTGTTTCTTCACTGAATATGTTTGAGATGCGCCATACTTTGTGCTCTCAAGATCTCTGTTCCACACAGAGGTTGTATTTTTTACTGATATACTTAGCAGGGTATTTTTATACTTCTGTGCTTAACAGCTCTCTGTGGATTCTCCAAAACATATGTCCACGAATTTGTGTAATTTTGCAGCCCAGGTAAACTTTCTGCATCTGCTGCTTGTGCACCCAGGGTTTCCATAGGTTGACTGCACATCGAGGCAGAGGAAGAGCTGCCCTCGCTTGGTCTTGAGCCCATTCCCTTCAGGTTTCATCTTGTAGCAAGAGACCTTGCACTGAAAAACAGTTAAATTTATTCCCTATTCATCCTCTATATATCAGCTAAGATTTTACAGCCATTTGTAGATTTCTTTCTTTGGAAAAAAGCCATTTCTAACCACATCTCCACTCACTACTCATTAGTCTTGGATTCCAGCAGGTTGCCTGCCAGAGGTGGCAGATTGCCACAGGTAACTCCAGGGACATTTCCAGTCCTTCTTTGAAAACAGAACAATATCGGTCACTTTTCCAACCTCTGGTACTGGGACAGCAGAGAACAAGATTGCACTGCACAGTGAGCAGGCCTTCATTCTTCAGAGCATGGAGCCGACACCTCCTGGCCCTGGCAGTCCTTTGCTGTCCTTGTTATTTTTTCCTGTAACCTCCTCTAGCAGCTCAACAGAAGCGTCCTGCAAAAAGACTCTCTAGAGATGGAGACATCCTGAGCCTCGGAGAATGCAGATGCAAAACAGTCCTTGCTATGGCCTTCCCCTCTTTGAGTACTTTTGCACCTGGGTTGTCAAATGCACTGATTACAAGCTTTGGGGCTTTTGGCAAGCTGTTCCTCCAAATTTTTCTTTTCATTTTGGCTGCCTTCTGTATTTCTCCACATAACCAGTGTGTTCACACGACCCTGTCAGTTTTTCAGTTGAATATTACTTCAGTTTTTCTGAAGACTCTTAACAATGTTTATTCTTCCTTTGCTGGTCTTTCTGTAGACCTTTATGGAGGCGAAGGCTGAATAATCCAGTAGGATTTATAGAGATGTGGCTCCAGAAGCAAACTTCTCTTCTAGAGGAATTTGTCCAAGAAAGGGCAGGACCTGAAGCCCTCACCCTTGCTCCAGTAGTGTAGAACATCATCCAGTTCCTCTTGGCATGATCTGGAAATGTTTTGGACAGCCCAGGTGCCTGCAGTACTTGGGTGCTCAGATCATTGACCAAGCTGCCAGTGCTCCCCTACAATCAGACCCCTGCACAAGCAGGAAGCAAGCATCCATCAGACTACCTACAGAGGGTAGCTGGCCTTGTCTTTCCAGAGCCTGAACATTTCATAGCCACCATGGAAAGCGATTTTACTCTCCAAAGATTAGCAATAGAAGAAAAAAAAATACTCTGCTCGTTGCACAGATAAAATATCTGATGATAAATTTTTTATGGCATGTGTATCCAGTTATGACTTCTGCCTCTGCTCCTAAACTCTCAAAGGTAAATGTCATCACAGAGATCAGCTGTCATATATCTTAATGTACTTGGAGGCTAATGTCTCCACTGAAGAGTGTAGATGGCAAGAACGTCTCATTTCTGAGGGTGCTTTATGTCAAGTGCTATTGCACATGATCCCTTCACAGCTAGGTTGGATGCTGTGCTGGTTCTTGGCAAGAACACACTCACCAGGTCCTGCAGCCCAGCACTGACATGCAGCAGGGTGCATTTGCAAAGAATCTAAAGTGGCAACTGAGCGACTCATCCTTCTCCTGAAAAACAGCCCCTTTCTTTCCTAAGATGCCACAATAATCACAAGGAGTACATTTGAATTACTGGTAAGA
Source organism: Lagopus leucura (assembly GCF_019238085.1). Taxonomy (NCBI): domain Eukaryota; kingdom Metazoa; phylum Chordata; class Aves; order Galliformes; family Phasianidae; genus Lagopus; species Lagopus leucura. The sequence goes on from NW_024963915.1 coordinate 9,247, forward strand.
TTAAAAAACAAAAAATCCCCGTAACATCCCACTGCTCATCCAAAGAGGGGAGGTGTTCTTAATTTCCAGCATAATTAATGCTCATTAACCTGGTAGTCTTGGGAATTCCTTTTCGTCTTTTGTCCGGTTCTTCTTGGCTTAGAACCTGCAAACCACAGCTGTGGGATGTAGGTTTTGCACCTATGCCAGATGCCCAGGGTGGATGCCTGCCTTGTAGGGCAGCTGTCAGCCTGCTCACGCTGCAGGTAGCAGCCGCAGCCAGCAGACTCCTTGCCCTCGTTCCACAGGAGTGAAAAGCAGGAGATGGAAAACATTTTTTCTCCTGTTTATTTCAAAGGAAGGTTTTCATCCAGATTGTCTTCATCTTCAGCCCTTCTGGGTGCTGTGGTTGCTCACTCATCAGCGATGCCCTGGCCTGCCCCACGGACTGTCTGCAGCACAGCTCTGCTGCCCAGCACTCCCCTGTCCAACCTTCTCTCCCATTTGGTGTTCATGAGTTTCCTTCTCACCACAAAACCAAAAGAACCCTAACCACCAGCCTTATCGCTGGGCGCCTGGGGGATGAGTGAGACAAGTCAGGAGAGGGGTTACGCTTCTTGTGTTTTACTGTGTCCTCCCATGCTTTCATTACCTGTTTATTCTCCCATTAAGTCAGTTTCTGGCAGATCTAAAATGGCCGACCAACTTTTAGGATGGATCAATAGCCTGAGACACATCAGCAGTCCCACCAGCCTCCTCCTGCAGAGCATGAAAGCCCAGAGGAAGCAGTCCTGGGTGCTCTCAGCAATGGAGCGGAGGTCACGCTGGGTTAATCTCTCAGCGTTAAGGGCAGCTGCATTAGTCACTCAGTTTTTTTCAGTATGAAGCCAAAGAATTTTTTAAAAGGCAACAGGTATTTTCTAAAAGCAGCGCTCAAAAATATCACACGTGATGTGCTTCCAAACAAAGCTACTGGACCGGGTTATTTAACCTGAAAGAATGACAGTTAATTGGAGTCTCTCCACTGTGACAAGTGGGCTCACAGCAGTAGATAAGGACAGCCCCAGTAACCTCCTGTTTTATCACAGAGACCTGCAGAGGTTCTCCTGACCACAGAGTGAGCAATTGCATTTGCCTTACAGGCTTCTGTCTGGCATCACTATTTCTGATTGTCCTGGCTTTATTGCTGGGAAACAATGCCATTTATGGCAAAGGGCAGATAAAATCATCATTAGAAGTTGATACCTTTTAACATCCTGCAATAAAACTGGCTGAAGGAGAGAAACACTAAATCATGGTGGTGATCACCTCCTTCCAGCAGAACCTGTAGGGCTTGAGGGGAAGGATTCAACCCAAGATCACTTACAGTGTCTGAAAGGGATCGTGACCTGGGCAGTTCCTGCATTGCATACTATGATGCAACAGAAATGAGATCAAAGATTGGCCAGGGAAAATGTTCTTGCTTCCTCCCTTGGCCTCATGTGGCTTTTTTCTAAGGAGATGGCTGACCACAGCCCCAGCAGATGGGTGGGAGGGAACTGGGCTCCACCTGGGATGGCAGGAAGCAATGGGGCCAGGCTGGCACCACAAACACCCTGCACATTGCTGAGAGCCCCTGGGACAAATTCACGGGTGGGTAGGAGACCCACACAGGGAACATTTGTCATTCGGGCTGTAATGAAAGCACTTTAGTTAAAAAAAAAAATAAAGCCTGCTTTAAAAAGAAGCATGAGATGGATTCATTCCAGGATTATTCAAATACCTTGCTTTGGGGGAATATACTTCACTTCTCTTTTAACTTTAATATCGCATTAGAGACTGTTCCCTGGGATGGTGGATACTGTATTCTGAATACTTTATCGCCAGACTCTGAGAGCTAGTGAAGTGTTTTAGATAATAGAAATGAATAATGTATCAGACATTCATTGCCTACCAGACTGATTTGTTTACTAGTAATTTAGTTTAAAGTACATTATTGTTTTACTACTCACACACTGATTTACTTCCAAACAGTGACTGAACAGCTATCATTAAATTAGAATAATTTTTAACTCTAAAAGTATATTGTTTACTATTTGCTCCTTAGCAAGGCAATTGGTCTGAGCTGCATCTATTTGTCTCTAGGGTTATGGATCCGAAAGAATCTTCAAGCTGATTTTTCCTAGGATGTCTCAAGACTTGCTTTTGTACCCAGGCTCCATTCCAGCCTTCCTGTTAATTAGCTCATCAGGAGAGAACAGCAGCAGAAGTGAGATGAGCCCAGCAGCAGACCCTGTGTGAGACCCTGCAGCAGCAATCACAGCTGACGCTCCATTCTGAGCTTTTCCTGGGAGGGTGACTCTTCTAATCCTGTGCAGGATCTCATCTCCATCGTTCAGTATATCTGTGCATAGTTTTGCAGTGCAAAACGAGTTGCAGGTAGATCTTTTAGCATATTTTGCAGCGGTCCTGTGTAACTCTGTTGTGCGCATAAAATTCAGAAGCAGAATAACTCAAGCTTTGAAACCTTTCTCTCTAGATAGAGCTTGATGGAGTGAACCTAATATGCTGTAGCTGAAGAAATGTGGCTAGTTTTAGGCAATGCTGCTAATAATTGCTGCATCTGTTTGCAGAAACTTTTGCTGTTCATTTTTTAGTGATACCATGAAGGCAAATATGTATTATGCCCTTACACATGAGCTTCATTTTCTGCAGAACCGAAGTTGCTAAGTGCATTCCTTACACTTACATGTCGTTTGGAAACAGATAATTGGAACTATGAAGAAAGATGAACAAACTGGGGAGTTTCAGTGCAAACTGGAATGGGTGGGAGAAGGGGAATGATGTGGTAGCATTCTTTAAAGAAATAACTGCTGCAAAGAGAAAGACTGATTGTCTTCCATGCATGTAGAAGATAGGAATTCATGCATATAAAATAAAGTACAAAATACTCACTTTACTCATTTAGGAGCTTTAAAAAAATGCGGGCTGTGGAGCACTGGAGTAGGTTTCTAATGCAACAGCAATGTCTCCATCTTGGGGGGCTGCAAGGAGCACTGGGACCAGCAGCTGTGGGGTGGGACTTTGTGGGTTTGATTCTGCAGGGCTGGGGACAGAATGGCTCAGCTCCAGACTCTGTCATTACCCAAGCTTCTGCATTCATGACTCAAAAGTGCAGTGCTGCACTGTGAAGGTGGAGCTGCTGCTGGGCATTCTCAGCCTCCATCACAGCACTGAGACTTCACATGGGTTTGGAGAAGAGGAAAGGTCATTGCTGTGCTGGATCACTTTCAGTCAAGATAAATGGGGGCAAAGGATGCTTGTTGTAGAGGTAGAAAATTGCCACTTCTTAATTTGCTGCAAAAAAGAAACTGAGGTTTTGCAGACCCTGCAAATTGGCTGCCCAGCACGATAGTAGGAATGCAACATCCCCCAAAGAGAAGATTGACGCCAGCTGTTGGACTCCAGAGAATTTTAGTAGGCAGTCTCCTGTTTATTTTCTTTCCCATTCAGGCTTAGAGAGGTTAACAGTATTGGAGAAGAGGAAGCCATCCTGACATTGCTCTCAGGGATAAGAACTGGGAAAAGATTGTACAGCTTACAGGATGAGAAAGAAATGAAACCTCAGCATACAAAAGTCCAATATCCCAGCTGCAGGCTCATCCACTAGGTGAAACCAATCTAATTTGTTGGTCTCTTTATTCCCAAAGCCTCCTGAGACCTTGGAGTAAAAGAAAGCAGCTGCCCAGAGAGGAAAAGAAAAAAAAGTTTCCAGCCCAGAGGAGCAAAGGGTATGTCACATTTATTTAAAAAGAGACAGGGAACAGTGAAAGAGAAGGCAATCTTGGGTGCCTTCAAGCACTGCCACACAGATCCTGACAGATAAGCCTGTATTGTCAGAGCCTCAGGTTCTCTGAAACAGTTCTAATGCTGGCTGAGAGCTGTGCATGATGGCAGTGGGAGGAAAGCCTTGGAGCTATCGCTGATCCAAATGTAGAGCAAGAGCTGGAACAGCAGCTCCCAGCCTATTGCTCACAGCCAGAAATCTGCAGGGACCTTCCTGCTTTGCTCCCAGCAGCTGCAGAGGAGAAACTTGCAGCCCACCAGCATGGAGTGCAAGCACTGTGCTGCTCATAGAAACAGAGGGTGTACAGGGGAGAAAAAGCATTGCTCAGGGGGTGAGGAGGGCAGGAGAGCAGCCTGAAGGAGGAGGAGGAATGCCTCTTGGTCACCAGGTGCCTGCAAGGGGCAGCTGTCCACGGGCCAGCTTGTGGAAGGGAGCTGAGATTAAAGTGCTTTAGAATATGAATGTGGTTTCCTTAATACCCTGAAAAAACAGACTGTCCATCTATCACAGAGAAAGAGGACTGGCTAGTCAGCTGCAATTGGCAAGTTTTCATAAACACTTAATGCTCCTGGGAACTGTCACGAATATTCCGTCAGCGCAGAGGAAGGGATTCACAGACTGCCCCCCAGACATGCACGATTTTATACAGCAAACTGCTGCGGCTCTCCTAGAATAGCCAAAGCCTCAACAAGACTATTCAGCAGCATCAGTCACTGTGCTTTCACTCCAAACTGTGCTTCCCGATACACCGATGGCTGGATAAGAGCAGCCCCATCGTGTGCAGTGCACATTGCTGTTGGCCTTTGTTGAACTTGGTGCACTTCTACAGCCCTGTTGTCCAGAACAGCAATTGTCCCCCCCAGAATTATGGGGAAGGCACTCCGAAATCTGTGCTCTCAAGGACAGCGATCTTATGCTGCAACCCCTGCAAGAACCTCAGTATGCTCCTGTGCAATTTAAAACATCAATTACTAAGATTGCTTTTAATTGAAATGTAGTGGAGTCTGTATCCTGTGCTTCAGACTTCGCACAAACTGAAATTTCTGGTGCCTGACCTGCTCATATATTTAAATATCCCTTTCCTCATTCATAATAGAGCTGGTAGAATTAATACATTATTCAGTGATTTAGTCCTTCCATCCATGATCCAAACCCATTTTCTGTAAATGTATTCATTGCTTCCTCGTGTTTGTTGACTTGTTATGTGAAGGACGTTCAGCCTATATAGAGCATTAGGGAGCGTTTTGCTTTGTTTGCAAAATGTTATCCGTGGTGGGGAGGTCATTGGAGTCTCAAAGTATTGTTCCCACCACCCAAATCTTTTTAAACGAAGGATCACTGAATTGCAAATGCAGACACTGAACACCAAGTCCTAGCTACAGAATATTGCATAGTAAGTAGTAAGTCCTACTTCCAGTTCAAGAAATTGTCATTGCCACAGAAATGTCAGTTTGGTTTTCTTTTCTGGGGTGAAGTTGAGATTGTTTCCCAAAGGAAAGGCTGTGGAGGTGAGCATCCTGAATTCCCCCTAACGCCCATGGCACATGGTGGGATTGCACAAAACCCCATATCAAGTGGGAGCTTTTCATGAAGATGCCTTCTTTCCATGAAGAACCTTTATGAAGATGCTTGTTATTCAGGTGGCATTTTCATTGTGGAAAATCCCTCACATTATGAGGTATCTCACATTTGAGGGGTGCCCAAGGCACACCCTAGAGAGCAAGTGTGTAGAAGTGCAGCCACTTTGCTCACGACAGCACTGAAACATGCTCTGAGCAGAATCGTACCCTGGTACGATCCCATGGTGGAGCTGAGCCCCAGGAGCTTCTGAGCACAGCCTGAGTCTTTGCTGCCCACAAGCAAGGAGTGCTGGCAGGGCTGCACTGGAGGCCTGCAGGGTCTCTGGGTGCTGGGTGCCCCCCTGGCACCTTCTGGGTAGCAGAGCAGCCCCGTCCTGACCTGTTCTCCCGGGAAACACCTGGTGGTGGCAATGAGGTCCTGGAATTTCACCCGCAGCCCTGCCCACCCTGCTAAAGAAATCCCAATCGATATTCCCCATTAGGGAGTTGCTGGAGTGGAAGCAATTTGGCCAGGTGTAGTTGCTGGAGGTCTGTTCTTCATCCTGCTTCTGACTGCAAAGGCTCTTAGGGTGAAGGATTTACAGCGTTTTGGAGAGACAGGGTTATCCTTCACAAGACAGGAACATTGACAAGCTGTGCCTCTTCGTCTTCATTCCACTCCTGAAATCCCTCTTGATTCATTACAGCGTGTCCTTCTTGTTGGTGTAATGAAATATAAATGTTTATGTTGATATATAAAGATAGCAACATTGATTTTCTTTTCTGCAGTAGATTTGATTACTATCAAGCTCCAAAAGCCTTCCTGAGGTCTTTTTTTTTATTTATTTTATTGCAACATCTTTTCAAACTCACAACGTTTTCCTAATTGTATTTTCTGCTGAGAGGAGCACGGGGAAGAATTGGGAAAGGATGCAGGTGAGGTCCCAGAGGGGCCATTCTGACACATTAAAATGTTGAGATGCTCTGATTTTACAAAGACTGTACTTCACAAATTACATATTTGCAAAAACTTACAGATGAAATTATAAATATAACACTGCGAGCAAAGTTCTTTCACATTTATTACAACTTCCTCTAGATTTTCATCTCATTTTGTATCCCCAGGGATTGGGAGGTTTGCTGGTATTCTGACACTATTCGTATTCCTGTTTCAGTATGCGATATCTTCCATTTGTACTGATGAATGAATGATCAGGTGTAGTGAAGTGTACAAATGCTTTAAATACGCTCAAAAACAAGGCCAGCTTCAGCACGTAGACAGCACATGCCTCTCTGTGTTCAATTTGTGCTGGTCGTGAACCTGAAGAAAAATGTCTTATTGGAAACCTTTGTGAGAACTGAAGTGTTTGGTATCTAGAAGCTCATTTCACACCTCCACTTAACTCAGCCTTTTACATGCCCTGCTCTGGTCTGTAGAATGGGAAAAGAATAAAATAAACAAAAAAGGCAGAAGCTGAAGTTGTGCTATTGTACTACAAATCCTGAGGATGCAAAGGCACCAGAAACCTGAGTGGTGGTACTCCAGCATCGTGGTACTCCAAAACAAGATGCAGAAGTCACCCAGAGACCACTGGGATGATCCTGGAGGTTGGTGGCCCTGCCTATGGCAGCAGTTTGGAACTTGATGATCCTCAGGATCCCTTCCAACCCAAGCCATTCTATGACTCTAAGTATCCCTTGCACAGCTGCTAAGCTGGTCCTACAGCAAACATCTCTTTTTTAAGCTGTTCCAAGTAATTGATTTACTGAGACAGAATGTTAATTATTATGGAATCCATGAAAAGGCTTGTAGTTTCGTTTTTTCTTAACGAACAGTATTCTCCAATTAGTCTTGGCTTTGTTGTGAATGCAGGAAAGATTCTTCCTAACTACCAAAGAAATTGATTTTTCAGGTTTCAGGGTGTTTACGTTCAGCACAACTTCAGCGTTTCCTTGTTTGCTGACAGAAGGGATACAGATGAAATTGGAGCAGGCTTCCCCTGGGGGTGATCGCTTAGTGGCTTAAACATCATCTTCCCACAAGTGCCTGCAACTGCACATTTCTGTCAGGTTTGATCCAAAAGTTTGAAGGAACATAGATTAAATTCAAGTGTTTCTGGAAATATCCTTTATGAGCTTCCCTGGACAATAGATGTGCACAGACACGGGTGGGAAGGGCAGGGGTCCCTCTGAGCTCTCCTCTGGTTACACGTGGCCATGTGTCATTGCCATGGACTGGAGGCCACTTCCTTGCTACTTTCTCTCTGTTAACGGAGATTCTGAGTGTGATTCCTCAGCCGACATATCTTCATAGTACCATTGTGCAGGTGTAAGAAACACAAGGAAGTGATGGAACCTTGAGCCTTCCCATATGGCCTGCAACGCCTGGGCATAAAGCAAGAGCAGCCCAAGCTGAGGCTTGCACAGTCAGCCCTAAAGTCCTCCAGCTGCAGATCTCATGGGCTTTGACTGCTCACAGCCACTCGGACTTTAGCTGGTGTGTGCATGTCTGCAGGCAGAAGGTTCAGCACTTTGGGGATTCCAGTGAGATGAATGGTGATGTTCCCTGTGCGTCCCAGCATCCGTCGGGGAGGTGACAGTCTGGCATTCCAGCTCCAGAACAGCGAACACCTACAAACCTTCACAGATCTAATCCTAAGCAAACCTACACGTTCTCATTTCAGTTTCCTTTAGGACACTTCTGAATCCTAGATGAAAACTCATTCAGCATTAAACACTTTGTTAGCTGGATTAGCCAGAGGGGATGCTCATAATTACAGCATTGTTAGGGCTGCTTTCCATTTAAAACCATTCTGTTAAAGATGCTTTCGCACACAGACTCGTGTAATTTCCCTAGCAGTGGGCTGGGTGTAACTCCTTGTTAAGCTGATAGATGTCTTTTTCTATAAATTCAATTACTGGCAGAAAATCCACTAATACAAAGGACATAATGCAATTATTTGGAATTGATTTCTTATAAGCTTATGAATAGACATTTGGACGAGTTCAAGTTTGCTGAGTGAGTTTATAGTAATAACTGTCACGTTTTACATTAGCATTCATCCCAGGGGACTCCAAACCACTTTGCAAATCCTGAACGTGCATCTCTAAAGAGTAAGCATGGCCCAGTGCCCAATTGTCTTTTGCTTGGGAAATCTGCATTTTGTTCCCTCTTGCCACAGCCTTCCAACACAATCCTTAACAAGTCTTCAAACCCCAGCTAGAAAATGAGCAAAATGCAGGTTCTCCCTGCTGGGAAACCAGAGTAGACGCAGTGTAATGGCTGGCAAAGCTAAGGAAGTGCAAAGCAAGGTGGAAGAAGTTCATTTGGATCAAGATAAGCTCTTAGGATGAGAGAGTCCTGGAGGATGCAATGCTGCTGTTTGCATGGCTGGAATGGTTGAGGCAGTTCTGCCGCATGGTGCCACTTCTCCTCACGGGCATTAAAAGGGATCTTTGGTCAAGACAGTGGATTAAACTGGCAGCTTTTCACTGTTAAAGGAATCCTCCCCACTATGCCATGTCCCAGACGTTAGTTCAGAGCTCTGTGCTCTGGTTTAGGAGCAAAAAGGCACTTAGTGATTGTAATACTAACAGTGACGAGACTGAGCTGTGAATGCTTTCAGGAGGATGGAGGCTCTCAGAGCACCTGGCAAGGAAGCAAAAGCATGGCAGCCAAGGGCTGGCTCTGGCTCAGAGGCTGGAATGTGGTTCCTTGGCAGTTCAGTAATGATGGTTGGTGGAGAAACCTTATGTCATTACTTTGCAAAGCTCCAAAGTTATCCAAAGGCAAAACCTTCAGATGAACTGCGAGAGGCCTCAATGAGGCTGCGTGTGTAATTGCTGGCCTTTTCTTGGCCCTATGGTGGGCAGAAATTGCATTAAAAATCACACTAAAGCCGAGGCACTAAAGTTAAATTGGGGCATGTATACAATAAATACATTTAGTATGCCCGGAAGGAGCAAGGAGTCACGTTTTTATTTATTTTCCCATCTGACTCTAAGATGAGCTTCACATAAGCCAGGAAGAAGGATGTGAGCACAGACAGCCCTGTGCTGAGGTAAATCCATCTCTCTTTTAGTGTCCCCAACATGTGGCACTCTGGAGTAATCCTTCTTTTTTTCCTTCCCAGCGTTGCAATGGACATAAAATGAACCTGACCCTTCTTAACTTATATTGACATCATTTCACACCACTGGAAGAATGATCCTCACAGTTTAAATAGGTCAGATGGTAACTAATGCACTAGATAATTGCACTGATCAAGCCTGATGCCTAAGAATGAAGATATACTCCTTTCATACTTAAAAAGTTTTTTAAAATGTTTCACTGACATTCAGGGACTTCACAGCATTCACTGTGCAGCAGAAGCCAGTCTGACAAGGTGCCAGGCTGAAGTGAGGTTATTGTAATATTGTCACTATTTTTAAAAGGACCTGAAAAGAAAAAAAAAGTAAGCATTTTAGAGGAATATTGACAGATTAAATAGATTGTATGATGGGAACCAGGAAATCGCTCAATTAAAGCATATGTATATTACAACATTAGGCAATTATTGAATTAACAGATGGCAGAGACTTTACAGAGCTCTGTAAAACCAGATCCTAGCAGCATCCAAGTGACAAAGGGAAAGTCATACGACTGCAGGCACAAGGCTGAATACCACACTCAGTTATCAGCATGGGGGCATTTGGGAGGTGAAAGCAGTGGCAATAATAGGGGAACTCGTGGTGATGGAAAATCTGCGTTTTTCCTTCAGCCTGCACTTAGTATCTAATTAGTCCCCAAAAGGTGGTTTGTATTGTTCCCCAACTTGCAGCAAAGTGCTTGAGGAAAAACAGCGTGGGAAGACAGGGAAAGAGAGGAAGGTGAGCTCACAAAATGGGCTGAGGCACGCAGTACCTCTGAGCAGGGCAGGTGGGTTGGACCTGCCTGCGATGGGGTGGTTGAAGGGCCCTGTGACACATGGAATCACAGAATGGCCTGGGTTGCAAAGGAGCACAGTGCTCATCCAGTTCCAACCCCCTGCAGGTCTCCAACCAGCAAACCAGGCTGCCCAGAGCCACATCCAGCCTGGCCTTGAATGCCTGCAGGGATGGGGCATCCACAGCCTCCTTGGGCAACCTGTGCCAGTGCCTCACCACTTTCTGTGTGAAAAACTTCCTCCTCATATCCGACCTAAACCTCCCCTGTCTCAGTTTAAAACCATTCCCCCTTGTCCTATCACCATCCACCCCCATAAACAGCCGTTCCCCCTCCTGTTTATATGCTCCCTTCAAGCTCTGAAAGGCCACATTGAGGTCTCCCTGGAGCCTTCTCTTCTCCAAGCTAAACAAGCCCAGTTCCCTCAACTTTTCCTTATAGGAGAGGAGCTCCAGCCCTCTGACCATCTTAGTGGCCCTCCTCTGAACCCATCCCAACAGCTCCACGTCCTTCCTGTGCTGGAAGCCCCAGGCCTGGATGCAGTCCTTGCTCTGGGCATGGATGAGAACAAGTTTGTTTCTGACTCCTGGCAGTCCCCTCTGGAGAAGGGCTTTGTAGGGCTACATCCCTCACTCCTCTCTGCTGACACTTCTACTGGCTGTGAGGATTTTTTAGATTAAATCCAAGAGCGAAAGCTCATTAGCCTGGAGGCAGGAGCAGTCGCCTGGGAAGTAGGTTTGCTTCAGGGAGCATTTAATTGTTTATACAAAGCTTCACAGAGCTGAAGAGTGAGATGTACCACGCAGCAGGCAGTTTTTCTCCTTGGGCTGGCAATGGTCAGAGCACTTCCCTGGGCAGATGACTGATCCCTCAAACCCCTCAAGCAAAGAGAAAATTCAGGCAGCACCAACTTCCTGAACAGCAGTGACCTCGGGCCCTCGTTATCAGCATGAAAAGTTCTGCATTAAAAGCAGAACTGTGCATCAATCCACACGCAGTGCCGGAGATGTGCATTGAGTGGGAGATGGAGGGTGTAGATTTGCTTCAGCTCTCTGAAGCTCAACCGTTTTTTTTCTGGTCTGGCTGTCATGTGGAAGAAAAATCAATCAATCATTCACAGCATTTTAGCAATTACCCCCTTTTCAGATTTAATTTATCTAAATTGGAACCCTGGTGTAAAAGCAAATCCGAGATAGCTGTTTCATTATTCTGGGCCTCTTGGCATCTCGTAATTTTCAACACAATCAAATACAAGTGGAATTTCCTGCTCTTGCAGTGGTGTTTTCACTGCAGGCAAGGTCAGGTCTGCACACAGATGACAACAGGGAACACGTCAGTCACCTCCAGCAACCATTCATTGCTGAGACTTACACGGGCAATGAGTGTCTGATGGTCTGGGCTCTGTCTCACCCACAGACTGCAGATACATCAGGATCTGGCTGATGTTCATCAGACAGCTCAGAAGTGCCCTGGACAGATGTCATAACTTTCAAGGGTGTTTCACACAGATATCGGTATGAATCCAGTTGCATCTGAAAAGTGCAAGAAGAAACATCTTTGCAGGCACAGCAATCTGCTCAATGGCCAGTATGGCTGAGCTGCAGTACAGTGCAGGCTGTGGGAGAAAGCATTAAAACAGTTGTTGAGAATAGAGCACATCCCCAAGTAAGTAAATACATACGGTTTATGCTTATTTCTTCTGATTTGAAGGCAAACCACAGCTTGGCTTAAAATTCAGGACTGTTTCACTCTCATAGGCGCTGATTGAGAACATTATCTGTGGAAAAGAACCAGAAAACACTGTGATGATTTAAGGGGTCACTTTCAGCAGTGACTTAGGAACCAAGGGTCAGGTTGTCAAAGGTGTTTGTGGGTTTAGAGATGCACACAGACACAGGTGGCCAGATGCATAATGGCTACATGAGGAGGAATGATCTTTAATGCAGATGCAAGGGCTGCAAGAGCACGAGTGCTAGGAGTGGCTGAGAGCAGGGGGTGAGAAAGTGGGCTGTGAGCATCAGACAGACCTTTAGAAGTGATATGGGAAAGGTCTTCATTCACACCACAATGCAGTTCTCACCACTGATACAGCCAATGTGGCTGCCTCTCCATCCAGAGCAAAGGCAGAATCCACGTGTCGAAAGCATTTGAAAACTTCTGGTCTGGACTGTTCAGATGAATATTGCAGCAAGAAGGGCAAAACAAGTGTAATGACCTCGGTCTCCAAAGAAATCAGTTATGCTTACTGAGAAAGCAAAAATTGAATTGGGCATTATGAAAAATTCTCTGTGTAGCTGAAACTATAACCTGGGTAATTCATTTAGGCTAAATATATGGTTGTAATTGAAAATCCAAATAAGGTATGCTTGTGCATTGATCCACATGATTTAAATCAAGCCATAAAACATCAACATTATCCAGCAAAAGCTGCAAGGAAACGGTAGCCAAGCAGAATATGAAATTCCAGGGAGACCACTGCACTAGCTGGGAGAAGGACTTAATTGATTTTGACCAAGAAAAAAAACCTATTTGCTGTTTAATTGATTCCTACTCTAAATTCACAGCACTTTCGGAGTTAGTAGAGGAGCAGCAGAATAGTGATTACCTATACCAAATTACAGCCACCGGGGTCCAGAATACTGCAGGTTCTGGTTATTCTCTATGCACCAAATTGCTACCTTGGATTTTCAGAGAAACACTAAAATCTCCTTGTATAAGCACAAAAATGTCTTGCCGATGAGTTACAGGATAACGAAAGCTATTCAGAACACTAAAAGGAGCTTCAGAAGAGGAAAAGCAGTGAGGATATTCACTTTGTGCTCAGTGTCCATGCTCTTCTGCACCACCTCTAGCTCAGCACAACCCTGCTGGCTTGCAGGAAAGGAGATGAAAACTTGGAGTTACACTGAAACCAACAGCACATAGCACATCACCAAAGGGCTTCACCAATGTCCCCGAGCCCTTGCCTTCATCTTGGACCTATCAGACCCTCTCAAGATGTCTCATCTGCTGGGGCCATGCTGTTGGCAGGACCGGTCCCTTCAAGAGCAATGCTGGGGGTTGACTCATCCTCCTGAACCCAGTGCTGCCACTGGAAGCACAAACGAACACCCACATGGCACCATCGTGCTGATGTTTAAGTTGCTATTTCCCCACCACAGCCCTAACAGCGACCGATGGACTCGTGGCAATGATTTTCCAATTTGAAAAATCCATTCTCATTTCAGAAATCATCTTCCTCTGAGTTCATCCATTTACCATACGCCACAAAGCAGAGCTGGGGCACAACTACCACACGCCTGTTCAACAGGGAAGAAAGGTCTGTGGAACCTGAGAGAGAAAGGGTGGAAATGACAGCCTGTTTGAACAGAGCAAGTTACGGAATCACAGAACCACAGGGGTTGGAAGGGCTCTCAGCCTTTCTCTACTGGGAGATGCTCCATGGCCCAATCATCTTTGCAGCCCTCTGCTGGACTCTCTCCAGCACTCCCCTCTGCCTGGAACTGGGGCGACCAGAACTGTGCCCAGTGCTCCCAGTGTGGTCTCCCCAGGGCAGAGCAGAGCTGCATTGAGAGACAGGTTACACAAAGGAAATATGGTCACGGTTATCAGTACTACAGGTCTTAATCATTCACAGTGCCATGGCTGTCCAACCTGTTGGCTTGCCTAGGCCATGTTGACTGAAGAGGAATGGTCATGGACCACATATAAAATATACAGTATATTTAAGGTATGGAAGTAATAAAAGTTTATTTATTTATATACAAATGAAATGTACAACAAAAAAAAAAATAAAAGAGGGCAACAAAAAAAGGAAAACTTGCGGTTTGGACATGTCTGGGTCATTTCTTACATCCCCATGCACCTGGGAGCTGTGGAACAGCACTGTGCACATGAGGATCCCCAGCACACAAAAGCTGTCCTGGCAGGTGAGAGGACATCTCCAGCACTTACTGTGCATGCATTGTGCATTAGGTATGGCACCAAGGCACAAGGCAGAGACCAACCTCAAGCCTGTGTCCATAGGGAGATCTTTTCCAGAAGTGTTTCCTGCCAAGCGCTATGAAATGCTGGAACCTCCTCCCTAGGACATGGACCACTATTCAGGCTGCCCACTTGCCAGCTCTCTCCTAATTAAAAGCAAGATGCTGAGACATTGCTTATCCTTATCACTGCTGTGGTCAGAGGGATGGAGACGGTAGCTGAATGTTTGGTAGCACCTCTCAAGAGGAGGCTCACAGCCCTGGGGCTCCCCTTGTTTTACCAATGGGACTGCAGTGAGCACCTGAGTAGGAAAGGAGCTCAGGATCCATGCTGAGCAGCGACTGAGCCTGGGTGCATCCTTCCTCCTTCCAACGGTGCAACATCCAGAATCAAACAGCTTGCAATCAAGTGAGAAAAAGCAAAGCTTGTCTGCAAGCCTACTGAGGTGCATTTCCTGCAGCACTCATAACACATCACATAGAAGGCTGGATGAAAAAATGAAATGTTCAGAGAATTCTTTTCTTGTACTAATACTGACCTCTGGATGTCATTGTAAGAGTTTCCCAAGGAAGGGAGCTGAGAGACTTGGCTGTGTTAGGAGAACACAGGGCAAAGACTGAGCTCCTCCACCTGTTCACAGAGCCATGGGGACAAAATGACACCTGCTAGGGCACATAATGCCAATATTTTGTGCAGGAACCCAAAGCAAGAAGAACAAGGAAAAAGACAGAACACCTGTGTTATGCATACCTGTATGTGCACACATGGACTCCAGCTGGGACAGGACCCCTTCCCCGATGTGCCAGTCCCAGGCCAATTGATGCTACTGTTTGCATTTTGCTCCATCAGTGAGGAGCTCTCTTCTCTGAGCTCATCACACAAGCCAGCTCATTGTAGCCACTGCCTGCCAGCAGGTGCTGCAGACAAACCCCTAATGAGGGCAAAGAAACTCCAAGATTTCCCATAACAGCTGCCGAGCACCTCCTGAAGTCACCAAAATTGCAGCCCTGTAAAGCCAGAAGCCATTATCCAACATAAGCGGCTTCATTTTCTCACTCCCTTCCCAAAAATCCAAAGGGAAGAACAAAAAGAAAACAAAACGAAAGCATTGTTGCAGTTTCTCTCCAAGCCAAGCAGTGAGGTGCCATCAGCACTTTGTGTGCCACATACCAAGCATGCCCTGGGAGCTTCTTTCTGGATCTGCCACACATTTCCCAATGTTAAATGCACAGAACATCATACAATATATCAGGGCTTTGAGTTTGTGGGTTGTTTTTTTTTCCCCGTGGCCTTGCAGCCCTTGGATATCAAAGAGAAGGAAGGTACCCAAGTGGGTGATTCATAGATCCCTCCCCTCCTGATGAGCCCACCCCCCTCTGCCCAGCACAGTTGGGTGGGAGGGGAATAATGTAGCTGGTATCAGCCCTCATGCCCCTTCTTCTAGGAATTAAATCCAGAAAATAATTAAAATGAGTGTAAAGGCACCAATTTCATGCAGAAAAGATAACAATTATCTCGAGTGTGGTGCTTTTGTGCTACAGGCCATCCACACATGCTCAGTGCTCAATACCACAGGCTTCCTCCTGGAGCACGGGCTGGCCAAGCACAGCATCCCAGCCACAGCAAGCAGTGTGCAAAAGCAAAGCCAATGATGGGCACAAAAACCCAGCATGGTGGTTTCGCACTGTGTTCCCCATCCACCAGCAGCACTAAGCATCAAAAAGCTCAGCTGGAAGCAAAACCACTGCTCACAGGCTCTGCAGGTGAGGGCTGTGCTGATTGCACCTGGCTCTGTGCTGGGCTCCCCAGCCCATCTCACAGCAGTGTAAATAATCAGCACTGAGGGTTTGTCCCAGCAGCTACACTCCGTGGGCAGTCACAAGGCAGGATGGTTTTGCAATCAGTCAACCAAGTAATAAAAGCCCCCCCAAAACCAGATCTTGGAATTTGCTTTCTCTGATTTTTTTTCATGTAGATACATCAGTGAATGGGAGTCTTGGGGGGGGGGGGGGGGGGGGAAACAGCCAGTTCAAACCTGAGGAAATTAAAGCACCTTTGCAAGGCCTTTATCCTTTACTCCTTCATTCGGTGCAGTCTCACATTTGAGCCAAGCAATGCTGAACAGCAGGGATGCAGGAGAACCAGCAGGCCTGTAAGTGCTGTGTGCTGTTTGCAGGGGTCTCCTCACCTTCTGTGGTGTTCCATTCCACAGCTTTCAAGCTTTGGATGTAGAGATGCACCTGAGCTGCCCACACGACTGTGATTCTTGGGTGATGGGACCAAAAGCACCTCACAAAGTCTCTTTTCTCTGTTCTACAGAATGGCAGGTGTTTCTAATCAGCTTCTTATAGGGTAAACACCCACTTGGTTTGTAATTTGGTTGGTAAATCTTGTATCTGCAGCTGTAATTACCCTGTGAAGGCAGCTGGATAGACATGACATTTATGGTGACCTTCAGCTTGCAGCTGCAGTAACCATCCCATGGGAAGGGTGCAGCAAAGGCACCAACAGATGTGCTCTGGGCTGGAGCAGTGCTTCAGCAAGCACAGCACGCATGAGGGTGAACCTCTGGATTTCCCTGCCGCAGGTCTGTCCCTCCTGAGCACACCACCACCCCTTCCCCACGCTCAGTTCCCAGGCTCGTGCAGCCCACCCTGCACCTACATCATCCCCAGCCACCCCTCCTGCTGCCCAGTTCCTCCCCAGTTCTCAGCACCCTCTGCCTTGCCCGACCACTGCCTGCGCTGAACCCCTCTCCCTGTGAAGCACTCCTGCTTTTCTGCTCTGAAGTTTAAGGATGCTCCATCTATCCCTCCTTCCCAACACGCACTGAATTCTCACTATTTACCCCAACCCACTCTTCTTAATCCAGCCTCTCCTCTGCTCCTCACATCCCTCATGTTTTCCCATCCCAGCTCTCTCCTGTCTGAACCTCCATGCCCTTCCCACAGTTCCTTGCCCACACTTAACTTTCCCAGTTAATCCCCTCTTACACACCCAATGCCAACTTTCCTCCTCCCCCCATCCAAGGCAGTAGGAGGGGGGCACAGGGGCTGGGAGAGCTGAGCAGTACCATCCCATCTCCTGCCCACCAGCACTACAGGGAAAATAAGCAGCTGCAGGGCTCTTGGTGGGTCACCTCAAGCTGCCAATTTGCTGAACTCCAGAAGTATTTCTGCTCCAACTCAGCTCATCAAGGAGATGGTACTTTGGAGTATCAAAGGTGGAGTCTGCTCTTGGGTGCCAAAGAGTTGGGTACAAACAAATATTTGAAGCAATCCACAGTGAAGAGAGGTGGAGAGGGCTTGCGGAGATGCCCATGGAAAGAGCTGAGCAGGAGCACAACCACCCACAGCAAGCTGCAGTTTACAAAGTGAGCTTAATGCAAATGGACAAAAAGTGAGGATCAGTCATCAGAATAGCTTGAAATCCAACTGTGTCAGCACTCACTCCATTAATTATCCTCCAGATCACCTCCCAGATCCACTGCTGGAGCATCTCACATTGAATCTAAATAAATACGAGAATCAGAGGGAGATGAGGAAGTCAATACTGCAAACCAACTCCTTCTGCAAATGGATTTTCATTACCATAGGGGCAGGCACTGGTGTCCAGAACGCACCACAGTGCAGGCAATTATATGCTGGCAGTGCTCTGTATTCACAGAAGCTGCTTTGCAGCAGTGAAGGGCAGCAGAGCTATCGATCAGGTCAGCTCCTGTCACTCTTAGAGGCACCAGGGGCTTTAACAAGGCACACGAAGGCAGTATTGGAATTGTCACAAGTTCATGCTTGGTTTGTAAGC
The DNA here is from genome assembly GCF_019238085.1 of Lagopus leucura. Lineage (NCBI taxonomy): Eukaryota > Metazoa > Chordata > Aves > Galliformes > Phasianidae > Lagopus > Lagopus leucura. The sequence continues at coordinate 27,323 of NW_024963915.1, forward strand.
CAATTTGAAGCAGATTTATTGACTCCCTTCCTTGCCATCCACAGGGGGTGGAGGACAGCAGAGCTGTCCAGCTCTAAGCCTCACCAGGAGCTGCCAGAAGAGGCCCTGGGGAGGGATGGAGGAAGAGCTGAGTGCTGACTTCTGCAAAGATTTCAGGCAGAAAAGCACCCACGTGCTGCACATGGGAGCTCTGCAAAGTGCTGCCAAGAGCAGCTGTCCTTCTTCAGCTGCTCCCGTACCCACGTTGAGCAGGGCAGCACCCAACTCGGAGCACAGGGAATCCTCTCCACATTTTCCTCTCCCCAGCTCCTCTGATGCAAGCAAAGGAGATGTAATAGGAGAGAGAGAGGACAAGTGCAGATGGCTAGAAAGCAAGGAACCAAGCTACAGAACACAGTTCCTGCCTACATCATGCAGCAGCAGAATAGTTCCCACCACCCAATACTGCTCCAGCAGAGGCCAGGCACAGCACCATCATTTTCTAGCAGACGGCAAAAGCTTCATCCAGTTTCCACTGCAGATTAACTCCAGTCAGCTTTGGGGATCTTACATTTCTCCACATAGAGGCTTAAAGTCACATAAAAAAGGCAATTCAGAACACCTGTGAGGACCCCAGCTACACAAGCAGCCTTTCATGGCAGTCACAAACTGTAAAAAAACATATATACGTATATTATTTTACAGCAGGCAGTAAGTGGAGATATTGTGTAAAGGCTGTCAGCGTACTAATATGTTCAGAAACATGGAAACGTAGAGTGGAATTAGGCTTTTTGCAAGCAACTAGAGAGCTTTTGCCTTTCAGCACTTGCTACTATTTCTGGTTTCCCAATCTATTGCCTTCCCAACAAAGCTGCTTGGGAAACCCTCCATCAGCAGTTTCCCTTGCCAGGTAGAGGTCACAGCAGCATGTTGGCTAATGCCTCCTAACTCAACCTGGAGAAGATGACAGTTTTCTGGAGGGATGCCCAAGGTAGCCTTCACCAAGCACCAGCACATTCACTGACCTGGAAGTCAGGCATCAAACAATGAAGGGACAACAGCAGGGACTGAATAGAAAGAGGCACAAGTGCATGAATGTGAGCGGAGAATTAAATAATTAATATGCTAAGCAAACTCCTAGAGGGAAATGAGGTGGCATCTAGCAAGAGGGGAACAAGGAGCAGGTGCCCCTGTGATTGCATTTAAAATTCAAATCTGCCTGCAACTGAGCTGTCATACGTGGCCACAGCCTAAGCAGGCATGAACAGCAGTAGAGGAGGGTAAGACAATCACTTGGGCTATCATTATCTGAATCGAGGAATACCACAGAGTTTCCAAGGGCTACTGAGAGCCAGAAAAGACATCTCAAGGCATGCCTTCCCTATTTGTCTAGGCTTGTCAGACTACTAACATTTCTTACTCCTACCCAAAGTGAAGAAAAGTAAGCAGAGACAAACTAGTCTGGACAGAACTGAGAATGTTCTGGTTACTCTCAGAGCTCAGAAGAGTTTACACTTCAACCATTTGCAGGAAATCCATTCACTTGTTGCTACCCAGCAGCCATAGGCCCTCAAAACACAGTCAGAGGACTTCTCACCATTCAGATAAACCCCTGGCTAGTAGAAAGTAGAATTATAGAACTCCAAAATAAGTCACGAGTTGGTTTTCTTTTTAGCCCTTGAATTTTGAACAGTTAGTATATTTAAGACGTGCCTGATAGATATTTTTCTGGAACCTGCTGGAGGGAAGGAGTTGCTGTACTCAGCCCAGAGAGGACAGATCCTGACACTCACAGTCCTGAGCAGCCTAATGGCCCATAACTTCCCCTTATGAACCAGAACACTTGGAAGCAACTTTTCAGGAGAACATCTGAGTGATTTCCCTCCTCCTCTCACTGCACACCAGGTTCCCGAGGCAAGAGCTGTCAATAGTGACTGCAGGAAGTGGATTTAAGCAGTAAGCAAGGCTATACCCCAGCAATTCATAAGCAGAACACACATGATTTGCTAGGGCAAGCACTAAATTAATATAGATTTGACTTGCTGCACTGATAAATTAATGTGGAGTACAAAAGTCATTTACTTTCCTCCAGGTAAGTTTAGCACCTAGGCAGTTGGTAGTTGGACACAGCTTTGATACTGAAGGAGACAACATACATCCTACCAAGCATCAGGGCTAGCTCTTGGTACTACCTGCAGTCAGCACCCCCTTCCCTCCCTGCAAGTGTAGCTGTAATTACATTACACAGTCTGAGCATGCCTTTCCCAGAGCTCCTCACCAGAGAGGAACCAAACAGCAGTAATCAAAGAACATGCATTGGAGAGATGATACTGCAGTTCAACTCTGACTGCAGCATAGCTTGGCCTGTCAGTTTCAATGGGCTTACCCTTCTGCTTTCAGCATGAACCAGTTGGTATTTAAGGAGCACAGAATTGAGTACAAAAAGTAACAAGTGGGGCTGCCTGTTCCAGAGGCTTTTGGAAGATCAACTTCAATGACGTTACTGTCCAGCAAGTCTGAAAGCAGTGTGTTCTTCTCACTCTTTGAAAGAGAGTCATGTATATACATGGTGTGCAGAGAGCTCCTAGCTCCACTGCAGCATCTCTTGGCCAGAACAGGTCAGAACTGGCAGGACCAGCACCAGTAAGGTTCTGACAGGACTGGGCACCTGGAGATCCATGTCTGAGAAGCCAGTGAATGCCTGCCTATTGATGTCCATCTGAGAAGTCACTGCAACCCACTATCCTGCTGCAGGCTGGGATATGCTCACCACATAGCAGCAGATCAAAGGTTTTAAACTCAATTACTTCATGCCCACCATGGCCAAGACAGCCTCCAATCACCACATCACCCACAGGAGTCTTTCTTTTTAAAAGCAAAATATCTAGAAGCACCGTTCTTTGTCATCACCCATAGTATGTGTACCAAGAACTTACTGTCATCATACTGTCATCAAGGTGTTTTAGAAGTCTCCTGCACCTGCCTCTATCAGCTGTGTGGTGTTCACAGTTAACGTCTAGCAAGCTGAAGCCACCATAAGGACAAGCCACCTACTCTCTTGGTTCTTTACAGAATAAATGATCCATGTAATCCATCTGGAAGCACAGCCTACAAGGCTGAACACCACTGCTTAAGGGTTTTGAAGCAAGTTCGCTGAACCCAGACCTGTCCCCTCCAATTAAATTAAAGAAGCAAAGCAGTCCTGTTTTAGCTGCACACGAATTCTTGAAGGAGAGAAAAGTAGATCACATTTGATGAGCAATACTCACTCTTGCAGGGTCTCATCATAAGATAAGAGATACAGTATGAGTTTCTGCTTGTGACAGTTTTATTTTTAGCAGGGTACCGAGTACAAACATTTTCTAGGAGGAATTCTTTAAATTGCATACCATCTGAAAGATGCAATTATTGCTTTGCATATAGGCACCATCTGGATACACTGATGGAGACATACCATGAACAGCTTCCAAGGGAGGCGAGAGCATTGGAGATCTTTAGATCTATACTTCCAGCCTTGGGCACCACATAGTGACATTGCTAATTCCACCGCCTCCCTTTGAAGCTGCTAAAGGCTTACTCTCACTAGTATTAAAAAAAAAAAAAAACCTAAAACATCCAAAAGTGTGTCAACCCCACTTTCAGCTAGAAAGTTGAGTACGTAAGGCCAAGACCAAGTGCTAGGCAACAGCCAGACCTGTGGAGCTTCAAGGTTCTCAGCAGCTTATGCTCACTTCTTTCTCCTACAAGGCTTCCTCCTCCTTCCTAGGGGAGAATGGTCCCACCAGCCAGGACAGAGGCTTGTTGTCCGACAGGTAGTCCAGCAACTCCTCCATGTATTCATAGATTACAGCCAGTTTCTCTTGACTATGGCCCAAGACGGTGCTGGACAAGTCCTGGAGGGAATTTGCTGCCAAGAACACAGCATGCAGCTCCTCTATGGTATTAAAAGAGTGTTTCAATCTATCCTGAAGGCTTGAGGGAAGGCCTTGGATTGCAGACACAACTTTAGAGCAGGTGATTTGCAGCTGCTGTGTGATGCTGTTTGCCAGGAGTAGGGCCAGAGACTCCATCTCCTAAGACAGGAAGATGATGAGAAGTGTTACTTCAAGAGAAAAAGAAAAAAATATATATGAAGAAAAAAAATAAACAAGGAGATGCCCAGAACCCTTTTGCTTTCCTTCCCAGGTAGATACCTCTGACTTTGCAAAGCTGTTATCTCCACTCTCATCAGGAAGCTTCCTAGTATAGTCCACCCACATCAGGCATAATTGCTCTTGCAACTCCTCCTGAAGATTTTCATTAAATCCTTGCTTAAACACCTCAATCTGAGGGAGGTAAGGAAAGGTGCCAAGACAGGTCAGCTGGTAATCAACACAGGTTCTTATCAAAGCAACAAAGATGAGGCCAAGCCAAACTTTTGGTCAACTCCTGCCCTTCAGCAGGAACACCAAGCTCTACCTACCAGCTCAATTATGCTGTGAAGCTGTCCAAGGGCCTCCCGCAAGCCCTGCCAGATCTGCTTAACTTTATCCTTTGAGTGCAGGTAGGCAAGCTGGAGAAGTTCATCAGAGAGAGACCCCAACCGCACAAAATACCTCCTGTTCTGCTGCTGCAGCTCCACAGACATTATATCTGCACCCTCCCCAGATGCTGCAAGTTTGGCTGAGGAAAGAGACAGTAAACCAATGGTTTTTGCCAAGCAGAGCCAAGATTTGTCAGGAGCCAGGTTGCCTCCCACATGGCACTTCCCACTGCCCCAGTCCACACCAGCAGAGCAAGGAACAGTGCCAGCTGTCCCCCATTTTATGATCCCCTTACACACGTAGTGCCTGACCTAGTTCTTCATTTCCCATGGGGAGAGAGTCATCTTCTCCTGTTCTCCCCAGCACAGCTTCTGCTCTGCTTACAGCCATCTGGCCCACTCTGAAGTCCTTAACCATCCCCACGCTGCTGGTCACTGCAGATCTGGCAGCCTCCACACCACTGTGAAGGGCCTCCTCTGTTGCATCTACCACCTCTGCCACTCTGCTGCTCACAACATCCTTTGCATCAGCCACTGTGGATGACACCAGCTCTTTTGTTTCAGAGATAACCTGTTGAAGAGAAATGTCAGATAGGAGAGTGGGTCATATAGCACACTGAAAGTACTCTGTGCACTACCTGCTCCTGTAAGAGCTTGCACTGTTCCTCTGGGGGCTTTTCATTCCTCGAGAGCCTACGTTACTCCCAAAGTAAGAAAACCTCCAAGGAACAGGGCAGCCTTTATTTCTCACCCGATCCACTGGCTTTTGAAGAATTGGAAGCTTCTCCCCTAGTTTTTCCAAACTCCTAGAGGCACAGTCATTTGCTGCAGCCACTGTTAAGAAAAAGAAAGAAATTCAAGCTTGTTTTTCCTAACACTCAGGAATATAAGCAATCAAGTATGTTGTTCTGCAGGGAGCCCAGGTGAAGGTCTCCATCCAGGCCAGGTGTGCTCTGCTGCAAGCTGAATTCATAGAGCAGTTTGCCTTCATCACCATGTAGACCTGTTCACTTTGACTGCAGCGAGCCTTAACAGACACAGCCATCTACGTGGTGCCCCTACCCAGGTTTCTTGATGAAATAGTTGGACAGCCATCCTTTCTGCCCAAACATCCATATAACCATATAATATAACCGTTACGTAATCCATATAATGAGGATCCAGGATCAAGTAGTTACCAACAAGAGAGATGCCTACTCTGGACTTTGTCTGAACCTAGGCCAGTCACAGTCTTCCACCAGACACTTCACATCAGTAATTAACCCCTCATCCATGCAGGGGTTTAGAGCTTCTTCATGGAAGACAACCATCCGTGTAATTAAGGATCATAGCAAACAAGGCCAGTAGATGTGGCAGCCCAAGAGCAGGCTTTTTCCTTCAGCAATTATTAACTGGCAAGAACTAAACTATGAGCAATTATAACTAAAGGCGCTGGACCTGGCAAGATCATTCTTCAAGTAACCAACATCAAAGTCCATCCCAGTCCTTCACAGAGCATCCCTTCGTCACATTACCTGGATTAGGACTCAGTTTTTCTGCCTCATGCACAGTGGTTATTTTAGTACAGTAACTGTGCATTTCCACACTCTAGTTCCCTTCAGAGGGACATGAGGCCACCCCTTCCACAGGGAATTACCTTGAGGCTCCAGGGTAACCAGTAGTGGCTGCACACAGCTGGCTGTGGCTTCAGTCATGCTCTTCACTCCTTTCTCTGCTGTGTCACACACTGTTCTGATGTAGGGGTGGCTCTCCTTCGTGGAGGCATAAACTGTAGAAACCATGTCACAGGTAGAGCTGATCAGTGCCAGGTTAGCCAACTGATTTACTATATCCTAAGTGGGGGGGAAAAAAAAAGGCCATTAAGCATGAAAACACAACATTGAGCTTTCAATGTTGTGACAAAGCTTCTTCCCAGATATCTGTTTGAAACACCTAGCTGTGAAACCAAGGCTTGCTTCACTTGGACTTGCTCTAAAGACTGCAGGCAAGTTAAAAACAGCTGTGGAGCACTGGCACTTACTGTGGGTCAATCCTAAGATGTCTTCCTGCAGTGCAATGCTACTCAAGAAGGCTGTTTTTGTAGAAAACCCCCACACTTTTAGATACATATCTAGCTCCTGTTCACTTTGTACAGCTATTTAACAAGACAGTACCCCTGCAAAAGCCTCACAGGGCAGATCAGGCTGGCTATAAGCAGACAGGCTGTACACCGATCAGAAGAAACACAGCAAATACAACAGGCTTCAGAGCTGGGACAGGCTGGGAGCCAACCTCGGTGATCTGGATGCTGTGAGAAAGGTCCCTGCAGTCATATTCACTGTTTTGAAGTTTCTACCCTTGTACAACACTCTGATGGAAACAGGAGCAAAGCAGCCCAGCACAGTGTGGCTGCACACGGTTGCTGTGTGCTGCTGGTTACAAGCCATGGCTACTTGCAACAGGAGCAAAGCAGGACTCACAGATAATACCATTGGTGAGCTGTAAGACTTGGGGTCTTTTAAGGATTTCTTCACTTCCACCCAACCCTGCCAGAGGTGCCACTGCCCTCTGTAGCTCTGGTGCATGTGTCTCTGTACCACTTATCTACAGATCTCCTTACATCTCTGGGTGGGGAAGATTATTGGAAATTAACTGCTGTGGTGATGGACTCTAAGTACCATAGATCCTAATTTTACACTAAGTACAAGGCACTGTAACTGTAGTTTCTCAAGTTAATGGCAAACTCAGTGTTAGAAAAAGGAAAAGCCTCCTTGAAGAAGGAGCAGTGTTTGCACCATTTGCCTTGCAGCCTATTTTTCATTTTCTGTTTTGGGCTGAGACAGCAGCGTCATAAATGAATCATCTGCCTGCACAAGGACTTGAAGGACTCGGCCACAGACACCGTGTGTGCAGCAGTGGCTTTATACCAACAGGAGAGCCCAGGCTGGGTTTTGTAGTGCTGAACTGACTAGTCAGTTGAGTAGGTCCTGCACTTGACAGAATTGACTTTAAGGCTTAGGATGATCAGACTCATAATGAAGCTTTATTCCCTCGTGTAAGAACAGAAAGGCCTTTGATGTCTTGAGCTGTTCATGTAGCCTTCTCTGCCTGGAGTTGGGATTTCTGAGGATGTTTATAGGAGGAACTGCATTTTGAACCATACAGTCGTGGAATCGTAGAATGGCTTGTGTTGCAAGGGGCCCCAGAGATCGTCTGGCTCCAGCCCCACTGCTCTCTGGGCAGCCTGGTCTGCTGGTTGGTGACCCTGCACACAGCAGGGGGGGTTGAAACTAGATGATCGTTGTGGTCCTTTTCAACCCAGGCCATTCTATGATTCTATGGTTCTATGCTGTGAATAGGGTTACCAGCCACTACATCAGGCACCAGATCAGGTTGCCCAGTGCTCCATCCAGCCTGGCCTTGAGCACCTTCAGGGATGGGGCATCCAAAGATTGGGCAAAAAATGGACGCTGCCTCTGCTTCCAACTGTTCCCAAAAGATGAGCACACCAAGAGCCTTCAGAGGGCCCCAGGCTGCCTGTGGAGGAGGGAAGCTCCTGCTGTCCCATGCCCACCAGTGCACTGAGATAGTGAAGGATGGATCCTGTAGCCCTACAGAAAAAAAAGAAAACGTTAATGTTTCTGTACCTATGCTGAGCTTGAGCTGCCAGGCAACAGAAAGTCAAGCACTTGAACTCCCTTTGGCTTCTGTTGGAGGAGAGAAGCACTGATTACAGAGGGGCAGGTGCATCAACTCAACTCAGTCCCAGAACCCCTGCAGAAAAACCTTCAAAACCACACTGGCTTCCAAGAAACTGCTGCTGTCCCCTCTTACACCCTCTCTTTACTATTTAGCTCAACAAGAAAACTAGCTGTTTTGCTAAGCCCCTTAAAAAAACAGTCCTACAGAGGCAGAAAGCAGCAAGCAATTTCATGTTACATGTCTGCTGCTGGTAAGACCAAAAGGCATGTCCTCGTGCTCTGCGTCACAGGGTGAACAGAGTCTCTCTACCTGGAAACTGCTGCTCAGATGCTATGCAGTATTGGCTGAGGCTTTCTTTTTCAGGAAGATGTAGTGAGGGTGATAGCTGCCTGCGTGCTGCAGAGTTTAGCATAATTGCTGTGCAGCCTGGTTCCAGCAGCTGGGTAGTTATGGTGATAACTGCCCCCTGCTGCCTTGGCCAAAGCTGCAGTGCACCTGTGTCTGTACAAAAGATGAGCAGTCAAAATCAGAAATCAGAGGGGGACACGAGAAGCTGGCATTGGCTATTCCTTTTGCTCAGGCAGCAGAATGAATGCTGAGCGACTTGGAAAGCTGGTGGTGGTGAACTGGAGAACTTTTTGCTGCTTGGCCCGGATGGTCAAAGCTGAAATCTGTCGTTGTTTTTATTTTTTCCTTTTCCTGGTTCTACTCATCTGAACCACACTGGGCAAAGAAATGGAAAAGGTTTGTCTGTATGTTTCAGCAGTGGTGACAGGGACAGTGAGTCATCTCCACTGGTACAGATTTTTATGAGCGCAGCATGCAGGCTTGAGAATTTGCTCTATCAAATAGTGTTATCTTTGTATCTTGTTATAATATCCATAGAAAGAAATAGGAGGCATTACTTTTGAAGTGACCAATAGCATATGCACTGGTTACAAATGAATCCAGCCAGCCAGCACCAGTTTCCAAGTCCCTGGCTTTGCTTCTCTCCAGGAGGAAGAGGCATGCTGTGTCTGTGATGCAGGGATGTGCTTCTGCTGATGCTCAATTCAAGCACTTGAGCAGAGCTGTCAGGAGGACAGGTTGAACTCTTCTGCCCATTAAATCTCACTCCTTCTGCTGGAGCCTGTGTGAGCTGCAGGAGATGACAGCCTGGCCCCGAGGAAGTGCCATCAGCTGCCTTCCACCACCATCCCTTGTAACTGGACTGGGATTGCCAGGCAGGCTGGGATTCGGTGCAGTTCCAGGCTGAGGCAGGCAATGGGGTTACACCAACCCTCTAGCAGCATCCTCAGCTTGGAGACTATCACTCATCTAACTGTGCTTGGTTTCAATACTGGAAATAGATCTGGAGGACCTGCGAGATATGTGTGCACAGAGGGGGTTATTGCTTTTCTCTGATGTAAAGCAGGAGGTCTGGACATATGAAGCACATGTATTGTGCTGGCTTGTGTCACACCTCCAGCATGTAACTTGGGCCCAATATTTGAAGAGAACACCCACTGAACTGTCAGAAACACCTTTCAGAAATTTCATTTGAAGTCCCTCTCATGTAAAGAAACTGAAGCTTGAAATACGTACAGAGCACAAAAGAACAGGCACAAGCAGCAGATCTTAAAAATCAGTGCTTTAGGCAACCTCCTTAGCAGCCTGTTAGATGTTTTATAAGTGTCCTTCTCAGCTCCAGAAGAAATAATACTATTAATGATTGCGTCAGATACAAAATAATCTCACGGCCTTTTTTTCCTCTGTGAGCTTCTCGCTTTCAGTAAATCATGTGCCCTTCTATGCAGCTGAAGGAATCCAAAACCCAGAGTACAGCCAGTTTGGCTGGGAAAAAAAAAAAAGCAGAAAGAGGGAAAGCACAACAGCAGGGACATCTTTTTTCTGCATTAGTTCCAGCCAATATCTTGTTTGCCTTAGCAAGTCAGGCACTTGCTGAGCTGTGATACCTTCTCATTAGCACAGCTGAGCGCTCCCTGCCGTCCCAGGAGGAGGTGTTAGACATAAGCATGGGAAGGCATAATAAGGGAATCAGCACATGCCTGTATGATTCGCTGCTCTGCAAAGTGGGCTGGTGGCCCCAGGAGAGCTGGGGAGCAGCTCAACCCTGGCAGGGTGGGCTGTGAGGCCGTCGTGATGGCAGTGGAAGCAATGGCAAGATATTCCTTCAGGCAGAGAGGTGATTTGCACGTATGGTTCAGCAGTGAGCCATGGGAGCTAACAAGCTCCTTCAGGTGGCCCTGTGCTCAGACAGTTGTCCTGATGGGCAGAGCTGAAAGGTCCACCAGGAAAAGCTTTCTTGCTGGTGGAGATGGCATAGATGAAGCAGAGCAGGAAGGACACAAGGGCTTCTGTCTCCCACCCAACAACACACCGGTGAGAGGTTTCCTCCTTTGATTTTAAAGGGGAATTGACTACCATTATTTCCTCCTCTGCCTCGAAATCATGATTTATTTCTAACAAAATCGTCGCAACCCAGGTTCAGACAATCTGAATGCTCAGAAAAGGCCTGCATGCACTCACTTTTCTAGATATGTTTTGAACTCCCCGTTGAATTTTCGCAGTGGATGATGGGGAAAAGGTCCCAGAAATCACTATTTAAGAATAATAACAATGAAGAAAAAAAGCATTGAAATGAGCAGAGGAGAATGAACCTCCAGTGCTCAAAAATAAATAACTTACACTGCTAGATCAATCTTCCTACGTTGACAGCATACTTCTACTTTCTTTGTTCTGAATAACAGAAAACACCACTCCAGCCCCTTGCAATGAGCAGCTGAAGCCAACAGCTCTGCACCATGCCATCATCAAGGCATGGGCTTCTTCCTCATGGCACTTGAGAGGGGTGACGGCCTCTCCCGCTCGTCCTCCCTTGCAGTTCTCCCCTCAGCACAGCGCAGGTGTTGGTTTGGGCTGGGATGCTTGGAGCTCCTCCACCGGTGTTTGGGGCCCAGGAAGGACTCCCGCAGCGTGACATGAGCAGACAACTGCAAGTCTCCCTTGACCACATGTGGTACCCGAGCAGCGGAGCTGATGGACAAGGTTTGTGTCTCACGACTGACTGCAGATCCTGGCTGAGCTCTGTCTTAAATTTATACACCCATAAAGGCGCTCTGTCTCCATCTGATCCTCTGGTGCCTGCTAGACTCTGAGCTCACGCAATGATCTCTCTCTCTGTGGGGATACTTAGGCTACATTTTTCTTCTTCAGTCGCCTATTTTTTCACACTTTGTGGGAATGTAATTACCTTTGAAATCTCTTCCCTGCAATGTAAGATCTGATTGAAATTTAGCCAATGGATTCAGAAACTATTGTGTAGGGATAATTTAAAAACCCAAGGAGACAGTTACACTGCAATGTGAACTAATCCACAATCCATTTGAGTTTAATTTATCCATAGCACTTAGATTTTTTTTTCCTATATGTTAAGTGATGTAATTTTGAGAAATTAATTCCAGGTCTTCATGTTCCCCCTTTTTCCTTTTTGCTGCCTGAGGTGTCTGGCAGCACCTGGAGCTGCTCCCCTAATTTGTGCCATCACAAATTCAGCACATCTGCAGAGGCAGAAAATGCAATTAAAATGAGGGGAAAAAAGGGTCAGAAAACAGAAAACACGTGGCTGACTAATTTGTGTATGTGTGTGTGTGTGGATATTTAATCTCTTAATAGTTAATGCTGTGTCTGAACTCCAATGCATAGGCATAGAGGTAAACAAGCAACAGAAATGTAATGATCTTTTTCAGGACTTCTTCATCTTCCATGCAAGCTGTTTTCCCTGTTTTGTTTAAGGTTTGGGTCTCATCTTGCTGATTTGAGTCACGTGAGTTGTGATAATTCCCCATGGGACCCCTGGTCACTTCAGTCACAGGCCCACGGGGTGGTGGGGAGAAGCCCATCCTTCCCATCCATCCATCCATCCATCCATCCATCCATCCATCCATCCATCCA